>NC_056732.1:835638574-835771074 GCF_019279795.1 Protopterus annectens
ATAGACGATGCTTAGGTTTTAGTCTCCAAGCCCTCCTCTGATGTACTTTGCCTCTGTCTGTCCCTCCCACACACTCTCTGGTGGATGTGGAGGTGTACACCTGCTCAGCAGCAGCTTGTGTAACGTAAGTGATGGCCATGATCAGGTGATGGCCTCTGCACCTGTTGCAGTCCTCTTCTAGCTGATTGCATGTGGAACAGCTGTGATGATGTTCCCATAGCCTTTTGCATGAAAAACACAGTACAATATCCAGGGACATCATGTTGGTGTTTGTCCATGAGAGTTGCTGTGAGTGGTACCTGGATCTCTTGTTTGAAACGGCATCACAGATGATATCTGGATGTTCCTCAAACAACATACACAGTGGGAAAATAGCCTACAGACAAAAGGGTGATGTGCCAGACATGACCACAGCATGTAAGTATAGCTATGCTTCATTGAGACTACTGCCTGTTTACCAAGTTGTCTGTGGTGATGGCTATTCTGCATGTTTTACAGCTGATAAGACAGTGCTCTGTTCATGAGGGACCCCCATCTGTACGTCCATCTGTGGACTGGTCAGTGTGTGGAACCATTTGTTTCCTGTGTTACTCACTGAACACGCATCTGAGAACAGCAGGAGCATAGTGTGAGGATTGCAGCCAGTACATGGTGATAGTGATGTGTTACTGTCATCGCATCCCTGACTGGACATATGTCACATGAAACAGTGGTATGACAGACACTGTCTGGGGTTCCAATGACATGCCAATAATGGGCCACTGTTCATAGCTGCAGTCACACGTCTTCTACACTTTGTACAGATGTCATGCAGTATATATGCATGTGTTGTACTCCCTCTGCAAATGTATACCATCTGTTGTGTTGGGTTGATGGTCATATCTATGCATGCTGCTGTAAGTAATCCTGAATGCTGTTGACTATTACTAAGTCATATCTGTGTTTAAACTGCAACACCATAGGCTGTATGGTTTTGGAGGTCCCGGCAGAACCTCCTGTCCCACTTCAGCTGGCTATGGCACCGGGCACCAGCACATCTGGGGCCCAGCCTTGGACCTCTGTTGGCTCTGCACCACCTTCTGGTGGTACCACCAGTGAGGATGGGGCTTGTCTCCCCTGGGAGCAGGTCCAGACAGGAACATGTCCACTGTCATACGGTTCTGGATGTGGTTTGTAGGGGGCTCAATAAGGGGTTTCGAGGCCAGATACACCAGCTCAAGGGCAGAGTGTCACATATACAGGGTGAGGCTGCCCCTCCTAGAAAACCCCCAGCACTGCCACCTTTGCAGCTGTTTATGTGCAGTGGTGGCTGCCCATGGCTGGGGACCTACATCCCACTGTTTACATCTGGGGGCTCATGGGCTTGTGAATGCTGAACACCCCTCCCCGTCTGAGGTGTATCCCCCCACATGTGTCATATACCGACCCTGTATGCTGTCTTGTCTGTCATCCTACCCTATCTATCCTCCATGGGCATACCTATTCTCCTTCCCCCACATCCCACTCTCACCCTATGGAAACATAAGGCCAATCGGTTCCTACAACAACATTTGCCCCATACATAGCTGTCCATTTCACACATGTCCACTGGACAAATGTAACCCTTTTAATATACATCACAACATAGTCCTGTTGTCCTCACCCCAGTCTCTCAGGCACACTATCCTAGTATGCACATGACTCCTAAATGTTCCAGGTACATGTGATGTGGATGACCCTATTGTACACACAACACTACCGGTCCCTTTATGGTTACCCCATTAACCTTTATCATGATGATGATGTCACATATAGCACCTTGCAAGAGTACTGTTCTCACATAATGATTGGACAGGAACTGTTGTGTTAATGTAAATAACATGCACAGAGTGATGTATATGGCCAATGTACAAATGTCTGCATGTATAAATGACACATGTCTGTCTGGGGGAGTCTTGATATTACATAGGACAACACCACTACATAATACAGGCGTCACTGGTGTTTCCCTTTTCATTCGTTTGTAATGCTTTGTTGTCACATGGTATGTTCCTGATATATCTCTGCATATGTATGTACTTATATGCTGGACATAAACACTCACACATACATCTATATGATGGAATACATTTCCTATACTGTTGAATGACTGCGATGGATGATATGTTTGTGATAAGGTCCAATGTCTGTATATCTGCCATGGCTTATTGGTAAATCACATTAGCTGTGTGTGCAGGGTCATAGTTTTGAGCCTTGCAGAGGCCATTTATTTTGTTGCAGGACAGAACAAGACCATTGGATACGGAGTGATTAAGGCAAATTAAAGCAGTTGTGAGTGGGTGTGCATGGGTTTGTGTGGTGCTAAGCAATGTTAACATCTGGTTACAGTTTCTTACACTCAGTTAGCCTCTACATTGCTTTACCAGTGTAATACTCGCATACTGGTGGCCAAACAGGCTTACACCTGCTTGCTCCCGCGCATGCAAATGCACTGCATTTGGTGCTCGCATCTGTCACTCACACCCCTGGGTGGGACCAAGGACTATGATATTACCTTTTGATGCCTATTACATCGGAATACATGCCTACAGTATCGGGAATGGCTGCCCATTAGGCGACAGCACGCCATTCGACTGTACGGAATCCGTGGCCTGTCCAGGGTTTGATTCATATTATTGGTGTGTTCCTCTTACAATCTGCACCCATCTGGCTAATACATGGGAACTGAGACTCTTCAATACAAACAAGTAAATGGGTTTAGGAACCCACATCCTTCAGCCGAGTCATGCTACTGCATACCTAATATTCTATCATCTTTCTAAGGTTGTCAGTGGAATATGTGCTTTCTGTCCCTATCAGACCTCTCATACGATTGGGGAAAATACAAACTGAATCAGGGACAAGGCATAACAACATCAGGGACATATTTAAATTATTGGTGCTATTAACCTGACACATTGACAGACTCAGAGCATATGAATTCATACACATTTTCTGTGGTAAATGATGTTTATGACTCTTAATTGTTGTCGTTATCCATTACGTGTACTTCACCACCTTTCCTCCAAATGTCACTAGTTTTAGGAGGGTTTAAGTGGGACAGAGTTAGAAACTGAGTTGAAAATCAGGGATGTCCCTGGAAATCAGGGACAGTTCAAGGGTATGGTCCCTATTTGTTCCCCCAATGGTTTATGGCCTGTCCAGTGGATGTGCTCTTAGGGGTTGAGAGCTATGGGCATCAGCTATGCCCATTTCAGAATATTACTTACATCCCAAGGGCGGTCCTAAGATGACTTTGCCAGCCAAAACCTGCACGCCTAGGCCCATACTTGCATACGCATAGTTCCCCCACCTGCCACTCCTCTACAGCACTCATCCTTACTGTGGGTGCTGGTGGGGTATAAACACATCACTACACACTGCCCACTCTCCCCGTGTCGGGAAATATGTCATACATTCTGTTGACCCATGGGTTATCAGGCTTGAACAACCTACTGGTCTGTGTACATCTACAGCCTGGTTTGGTATGTCATTATCGGGACTGGCTCTGATCATTAATTTTTGGTGTCCCAGAAGGGACATCTATGTCTATGTTTCAAGATTAGACCTTGCAGGTCTCTACCACCGGTGGTATCCTGCCGGTGGTCTCGGAAGCAGTGGTGTGTTTACCTTTATTGTGTGTCTGTATGTCTCAATGGCCTAGCTGGGGGGGTGGGGGGGTTGATGCTACATGTTACATGTTTGTTTATTGGACCCCTCACCCCATATGCACGGCCTGTGAACATATGTTACTCGTAACTGCTGTATCATATCCTAGCTATATACATGTGTATATTTACTGTCACATATATATATATATATATATATATATATATATTTACATTATTATATATCTGTATATGTATGCACACATGTATATTTATATTTTGCTGTGTGTGTGTATATATATATATATATATATATATATATATATATGTATATATATATATATATATATATATATATATATATATATATATATATATATATATACATATATATATATCTAACGACATATGGGTGTATGGATGTCTGCATATGTATATATTTTATATGTGGGTATGTATCTGTATTCTGTCTCTGTATGTATACATTTGTACTACGGAGAGGGAGAGGCTTATCTCTATGTCACTATGGGTAGATATACACACACATACCTTTACATATATATGTCTACATCTGGTGATTCTGTTCCTTGACATATAGATTACACTTTGCTGCAGTGGGACTCGTAGTGGGTGTGGCTGATCGTTGGGCGACACTTCTGCCCAATGAACACATTCGCTTACATCCCTATGGCTGTCCATATAGGCTCACATCAGCCAACCAACACCTGCACACCTAGACCCATAAGTAGCTACACATAGTTCACCCACCCTCGCCTCCTCAACAGCACCCATCCTTACTCTGGGTCCTGGTCTGCTCTGGACACACCACTACATGCTGCCCACTCTCCACTTCACGGGCCCCATTTCATACAATTGTCTCGGCCCATGGGTCATCAGGGTTCCCCACCTTTGTATTCCGAGTCTGTATACACTGCGGCCAAAATGGCCAGTCTATCACCTTCTTTTGGTTTGGGCAATTTTTGGGGTGTCCTGCAAGGGTCGCTCCAATCTGTGTTCCAAGATTAGACTTCACAGGTGCAATGTGTACCCCCTGGTTGTATCCTGCCTATGGTCTGGGGAGCAATGGACTCTTTACATTGTTTGCATGTATGTTTCCCTTGTCCGGCTTGGGGGGGGGTGAAAGGACATGCTACGTGTTTCATGTTTCTTGCTTGGGCTCCTCACTTCCATTGGCATAGCCTGTGAACATATGTCATTCTTGTGTGCTGCTTCCTATCATAGCTGTATATCTGTGTATATCTACACACACAAACACACACACATATATATATATATATATATATATATATATATATATAGGTTCATAGGTTCATAGGTTCATACTAGGCTATCTGCCCGAGGGCATTTACAAGCCTAGCCCATAGTTTTGTGGCTTACGCCACCCCTTTAGTATGGGGAACTATACCCATTATTTTGCTGTGCCTCTGTTGAGCAGTGACACTGAGGTAATCCCTGGGGTATATCTGCGATCTCCCATCCATTGGTCAAGATTTCTCTTGAACAAGGCCAGCGAGGTCCTCTGCCTCACATATACCGGGATTTTATTCCACAGCATAGGGAGTCTTTGGGTGATGAATCTATCCCTCCAGCACGTCCTATTAATAGCCGTGTCGAGGTTTAAGTCTCCCGCCCTTGTGGCTCTGACGGATCTAGATTTTTAGAGGTGAAGCATATTCATCAAATCTGGGTTTGACATGGCCTTGTATGTTAGGCAAAGGTCACCTCTGAGCAAGTAGCGACTGAATAGAGCTGGAGTTCTTTCAGTCGGGCAGCATAGGACAGATGTTTGAGACCCTTTATCCTTTTGGTGAGGAACTTTTGTGGCCTCTCCAGCTGCTGCAAGTGTCGGGTCAGATACATTCGAATGGGGCATTATACTCAATCATTGGTCTGATGAGCGATGAGTATAGGGAGACTATGACCTCCCTTGATCTAGATGAGAATCCCTTCATGATAAGGTGGGCAATGTAGAAGGTCTTCCTAACTACTTTAGCTACATGGGTGTCGAATGACAGACTACTATCAACCTGGGTCCCCAGGTCCCTGATAACTTCTTCTGTGCTCAGTGGATTGCCACCTATTTGGTAGCTAGGGGTAACCTTGTTTTTCCCGAAGGGTATGACTATGCATTTTTTGGCATTTAACTTTAGGCCATGGCTCTGGCACCAGTTATCCGTTTCTGTGAGACCCTTCTGAAGGATATCTGTGTCAGATGTGTTTTCTACTATGGCCCAGTTTGCAGTCATCTGCAAACTTTGTCAGCCATAACCCTCCTGTGTTTGCTTGTACTTCGGAAAAGTAGATGCCAAATAAGAGTGGGCCCAGGACTGAGCCCTGTGGTACACCACTTGTGACAGGCTTTGAGTCAGACATGGCGCCAGCAACTCTGACCCTGTGGGTTCTGTCACTCAGCCAGTTTGCAACCCATCTTGTGATGTATGGGTTAACATTTAAGCTGATGAGTTTTTCAATGATACCCGAGTGGGGTATTGTATCGAAGGCCTTCGCCAGATCGAGGTAGGCTGTATGGACTGCCTTTCCTCATCAATGGCTTTGGTGACTGTTTGAAAAAGTCAACCAAGTTTAGAAGGCATGATCTGCCTTTGACAAAGCCAAACTGGGATGGATCCAAAGTCTGCAAATTCCTATGTCTTTATTTATGAGGTCCATTATGATCCTCTCCATGGCTTTGCAGATAAGGCTTGTCAAGCTAATGGGCGGTAATTTCCAGGGTCGGTGGAGGCACCGCCTTTGTGAAGTGGGACCACAGTTGCAGTGCCACTCCTGGGTACGTATCCAGAGGTAAGACTATGATTAAACAGCTGTCCTAGCTGTGGGTTTAATTCCTCGTTGAGTTCGTGGAGCACACAGCCGGGGACACCATCAGGTCCCATGGATGCTGTGTTTTTGCTTTGGAGAGAGCAGTTCTCACTTGGGCGTTGGAGATGTTTGGGGGCTGCAATCACTTGGTATAGATATCTCTCCTTTTGGGGAGAAGTTTGCACTGAACCTGTCAGCCAGTATGTTGGCAATGTCTGTAGGATCAGTAATCTTCACATCATTTTGAACTAGTTCTGAGCATATCTGGGAGTTTCCTCCCAGATTTCTAACATAGCTAAAGAAGGCCTTATGATTGTCTTTTGAGTCTTTAGCTATTTTCTCTCAAAATTTGCTTTGGATGATTTTATGAGAGCTCTTAGTTTTTACTTATAGTGATCAAGGGTGTCTTACCTTTTAAGGATTTTGCTCTATCTTGTAGTAGCTTCCTCCTTTTGTTGTAGAGTTTGTTTATGGCTGGGGTCCACCAGACTGGACGCTTGCCTTTGGTACAAAGAGTCTTTGTTTTGCTTGGGATTGCCTTATCCATGCAGTCCTGCAGGTGCTGGTAGAAGGCATTTGTAAGTGATTCAGCGGCTTGAGTACTGTTTTCCATGCTCGGGGGCCTTAAAGGAGACTACACTAGTCTTTAGAAGTGTGAAGTCGGCTTTAGAAGTTCTTTACTGTGGTCTTTTTATTTCAGGTGGGGGTGGGATGAGGACCTCCAGCGAGATTAGTTTGTGATCTGATCTCACCAGTGAGGGTATACTTCGGTGTTGAACATTGTGCTCCCATGTTCGTGATGATGAGATCAAGTATGTTTTCTCCTCTTGTGGGGATGGTGACTAGTTGTTCCATGGCATTTGAGTTTATGAATTCCAGGAACTTTTGGGCTAGGGTGTTTGGGCTTGAGTAGTGTTCCCAGTCTATATTAGGGTAATTGAAGTCACCTAGTATGATGGTGTTTGGTGATACATTTATCCCTCTAGTGTTTTCAGGAAGGCCATGTGAGGTTCCTGAGTTTGTGAGGGTGGCCTGTAACATGCTACAATTTGCAGAGCAGTCTTGCCTATGGTTAATTGCACCTGGATGGTCTCCGATGCATCGTGCATTGCCACCAGTCTTGAGGTGTGGGTGTCTTTGATGAATATGGATACCCCTCCTTTCTTGGTATTGTCTGGATTTTGGGGCGACGCATGATAAGAGGTAAAACCTGATAGTGCTGGGGTGCTCTCAGGAGCCTTGAACCAGGTTTCTGTCACTGCACAGACATCGATGTTCTCCATACTGAGAAGGGCCTCGAGTCGTGCATTTTGAGATTTAGACTTCTGGCATTGAGCAGCATTACCCTTAGTTTTTTTCCTTTTTGTGTTCTAGGGTGGTAGGTTTAGAATTTGAGCCTTGCCTAAAAGGCACTATGGGGTGGCAAGAGCCTTTGCCAATATCCGAATCCCAGGGTGACAGGTGCAAGCTGTCCCTTGGGCAGCGTGGCTTGTCCAGCACGTCATCCCAGGCAGACAGACATTGGATCCCCTTTGAATGACACCAGAGTTTAAGCCAATTGTTAAAGCTGATCATCTTATCTCTGTATTGTGGCATCATTCTTGGTGAAGGTAGGATACTGCTCAAGGTCAGGGTCATACCTGCCTGGGCTACATAATCAGAGAGCTCCTCAATGTCTCTTTTCATGTAGTCCAAGGAGGTACGTCTCAGGTCATTTACACCAGCGTGGACAATGACTGAGTCGTATTTGTACCTGCTGTTGAGAGACCTGAGTGCTTGCGTTATGTGGCGGATTCTAGCCGACAGGCAGCTTACTGTGACCTTCTCCTTACTCAGTCTGGTGAGCGGGACGTCAGTGTGTCTGACTATGGAGTCACCAATGACTAGTGTGTCTGGCATTGTATATATATATACAATATACAATATATATACACACACATATATATATATATATATATATATATATATATATATATATATGTGTGTGTGTGTGTGTGTGTGTGTGTGTGTATATATATATATATATATATATATATATATATATATATATATATATATATATGTATATATATATATATATATATATATATATATATATATATATATATATGTCTATACATATATGTATATTTATATATATATATATATATATATATATATATATATATATATATATATATATATATATATATCTATATCTATATATATGCTTGTGTCTGTAAAGCAATGCATACCTCGTGCAAATGCACTTACATATGCGTACTGGTGTTTATATATGCTTAACCTGCTTTCCTGTGCCTTATTCATTATGACAGTGACACTTCACTCCAGTTATCTTTGATATTTTGCTGATTATACAGCGGACAGATGTCGCAATATTTTCATCTACGGATTACCAATGGTAATTGGTATGTGATACAGTGGAATTTGGTACGGGAATGTCTGTTCATTAGGGGGTTGCTCTAACCAATGCACTATTGCTGTGCTGCTTCATTTGTATATATGCCCGTATACCCATGGCCTCTGGTTCCCCAAACACACACCCCAGCACTTCACTAACACTGCAGTCATCCATTCTCCAGTTGGATTTGTGGTGTATCCACACCAGTACACATTGGCCGCTCCCTACCCCTGTAGACCCATCCCATCGGTTGACTCACTACACGTATCCTCAGGAATCACTAATGTTTAGTCAACAAACATTGGTGACATGAGTGACCAATAGGACACTAATCAAAATCTTTGAGTTATCCCACATGGGTTACACTTGTCTTTATGTCAAGGTTAGACTTTTACTTTCTTACATACTTATTCCTGTAAACATGACACTACAATGAATTAATTAGTCTGACGATATGGTAACATACATGTTCCACATGAGAACTAATTATGTACATGTTCGGCGTGATTCTTCTAAAAGTAGACCGGTTTAGTATTTGGTGTTGCCATTGCAGGCAAATCACAGGATAAATCCCTGTGTGAGACAGTCCTCTCAATTGATTTATTCAGCACAGTACTGACTTCGGACATTGTACACACATCTGCGTTTTAGCTATTTTGTCCATTCCCTCTTATGCACTACCTATTATTCTATCTACTGTTGAGGTTTGTAAGGGCACATTCATGTGTTTATGTCTGCAAATGGAATGGATATGTTGCAGAGAATGTACTTCTACATATAGATGTATGCATGTGTGTATGCATACATACTTATAACTAACTCGCTGGCCTCCAGAAGACAGTCCAATTAGAACCAGGCCATCCATCCATAACACGCCTGGATCCATAATCACATACCCATGGTTCAAGAGCACAGGACCCAAAGCTAAAGTTGGAAACACAAAATTTAATAATCCACGATACACCAATAAATCCAAGCGCTTTCACCTAGCTCCTGCCAGGCTTGAATCATTCCTTGAAAACGCCTGGCAGGAGCTAGGTGAAAGCGCTTGGATTTATTGGTGTATCGTGGATTATTAAATTTTGTGTTTCCAACTTTAGCTTCAGGTCCTGTGCTCTTGGATACATTTTTGTATTTGCTCTGTGAGCTGTTTTGGTTTGTTTAAACTGTTTTCTTGGACATACCCATGGTTCCTTGACCCCACCGAGTTTGACATATACACAATCCATCCATTATCCAATTGCTTTCACAGCCATGACACACCTACACACATTGCCCTACTCCCCAGCGTTAGGGGCACTACATGTATGTTGTCCCAACACATGTATTATCATGCTCTCCCACCATTTAGTCGTTGAACATACCTACCCTTGTTTGTGTAATGCACAGAGATCCAAATATGCTGCCAATTTTTGGTAGTCCCACTGGGGACTACCCTCTGATTGTTTGTAAAGTAGACTTAGCAGATCAACAATGTTACTCCCACTGGTAAAACCCTGCCTGTGGTGTGAGTAGCAGTGCTTTGCTCACTCCTGGCCAGCTTCATATGACAGACGCTGACAGCACTATATAATACTATAGCTGATGTTGATTCACTTCTCATTCCGTTTCTATGCTTTGTTCTTCATAAATATATATATATATATATATATATATATATATATATATATATATATATATATATATATATATGTGTGTGTGTGTGTGTGTGTGTGTGTGTGTGTGTGTGTATGTGTGTGTGTGTGTATGTGGTGTGTGTATATATGTGTATATATAGATATGTGTATAGAGATAGATATATATATGTGTATAGAGATATATATATATATATATATATATATATATATATATATATATATATATATATATATATATATATATATATACATATATATATATATATATATATATATATATCTATATATATATACATATATATATATATATATATACATACATTATGCTGGGCACTGCCTACACCTGCGCAAGCACACTCAGATTTGCATACTGTTTGTTATATAGGTTCATAGGTTGGTACTAGGCTATCAGCCCTAGGGTCTATACAAGCCTAGCCATAACAATTCCCTGGCTATTTCTTCCCACATTATTTACTTTCCTGGACCACTGTCTAGCAGGGCGACTGACGTGATCCCTGGGGTGAATTTCCTTTCTCCCATCCAATCGTCAAGGTTCCTCTTGAAGAGGTCCAAAGAGGCACTCTGCTTGACATGTATGGGCAATCTATTCCAGAGTCTGGGGAGTCTCTGGGTCAGGAACCTATCCCTCCAGCATGTTTTGTTTATTGTGATGACAAGGTTTAGATCCCTGGAGCGTGTATCTCTGAGGGATTGGGATTTCTTTAAGTGTAGCATGTCCAACAGCTCTGGGTTTGACATGGCCTTGTATGTTAAGCAGAGATCGCCTCTGAGTAGACGATATGCAACAGAGTATAGCTGGAGTTTTTTAAGGCGGTCAGCATAGGGGATCTGCTTTAGGCCTGTGATTCTTTTAGTGAGGTATTTCTGAGGCCTTTCCAGTTGTTGCAGATGTCTTGAGAGGTACATACCAAATGGGCGTTGTATTCTATAATGGGTCTAATGAGGGATGAGTACAGTGGGACAATGACCTCCTTTTTTCTGGATGAAAAGCCCTTCGTGATGAGGTGTGCCACATAGAAGAATTTCCTGACTGTTGTGGCGATGTGGTTATCGAAGGTGAGACCACTGTCCACCTGTGTCCCTAAGTCTCTTATCACACTTTCTGTGTTTAGTGTACTGCCACCTATATGGTAATTCATGGATACATGTTTTTCCCAAAGGGATAACAATACATTTCTTGGCATTGAGCTTGAGCCCATGGCTCTGGCACCAAGCATCTGTTTCTGTAAGGCCCTTTTGTAGAGTATCCACATCATTTGGGGATTCAATAATGTCTCCCAGTTTGCAGTCATCTGCAAACTTTGTTAGCCAGAGTCCCTTAGTGCTGACCTGCACTTCAGAGAAGTAGATGCCAAACAAGAGCGGCCCCAGGACTGAACCCTGAGGTACTCCACTTGTCACTTGTCTGGAGCTGGATTTGGAGTCGGCTACTTTTACAGTGTGGGTTCTATAGCAACCCATTGGGTGACATAGGGATTAATACCCAACTTAGTAAGTTTATCTATGATTCCAGAGTGGGGGATGGTGTCAAAGGCCTTGGCAAGGTCTAGATAGGCTGTGTGGACCACCTTACCCTTGTCCATGGCTCTGGAGACTGATTCAAAGAAGTCAATCGGGTTCAGGAGACAAGAACGGCCCTTCACAAACTCAAACTGGATGGGGTCCAGTGTTTGAAGGTTGCCAATGTCTTTGTTTATAAGTTCCATGATAATACGCTCCATGGCCTTGCAGATAAGGCTTGTCAGATTGATGGGACGGTAGTTTCTGGGATCCAAGGTGGATCCCCCCTTGTGGATTGGGATAACTGTAGCTCTACGCCACTCAGTGGGCACGAAACCTGAGGTGAGGCTATGATTAAACATGACACTTAGGTGAGGTGCCAGTTCATATTGTAGTTCATGTAGTACACAGCCCGGGATGTCATCTGGTCCCATGGATGCTGTATTCTTGGCTTTAGAGAGTGCGTTTTGTACCTGCGTGGCCGTTATTACTGGAATTTGGCAATCTTCCGGTATTGAGATGGGCCATTTAGGGGGTGAGAGGGGGGTGAAGTTGGCACTGAATTGATCTGCCAGGATATTGGCAATATCCTTTGGATCAGTATATGTATTGCCATTTTGTTTTAGCTCAGAGCAGATCTGAGCGTTGCTAATTAGATTCTTGACATAGTTATGGAATGCTTTGTGGTTGTCTTTGGCATCTTTGGCAATTTTATTTTCATAACTAGCTTTGGAAGATTTTATGAGGCATCTCAGTTTCTTACTGAGGCTAGTAAGGGAGTTTTTTGCATCCTGGGATTTTCCTCTTTTCTGCAAAAGTTTCTTCCTTTTGTTGTAAAGTTTGTTTATGGCAGGGGACCACCAGATTGGCTTCCTTTTTTTGGATGAGAGCATTTTGGTTCTATTTGGGATGGCATGATTCATGCATGAGTGGATGTGCTCGTACAGTGCCTTAGTGTAGGATTCAGCAGTTCATGTTTCTTGCTTGGGCTCCTCACTTCCATTGGCATAGCCTGTGAACATATGTCATTCTTGTGTGCTGCTTCCTATCATAGCTGTATATCTGTGTATATCTACACACACAAACACACATATATATATATATATATATATATATATATATATATATGTGTATACATATATATATATATATACATACATATATATATATATATATATATATATATATATATACACACACATATATATATATATATATATATATATGTGTGTGTGTGTGTGTGTGTGTGTGTGTGTGTGTGGGTGTGTGTGTATATATATATATATATATATATATATATATATGTCTATACATATATGTATATTTATATATATATATATATATATATACACACACACATATATATATATATATATATATATATATATATGCTTGTGTCTGTAAAGCAATGCATACCCCGTGCAAATGCACTTACATATGCGTACTGGTGTTTATATATGCTTAACCTGCTTTCCTGTGCCTTATTCATTATGACAGTGACACTTCACTCCAGTTATCTTTGATATTTTGCTGATTATACAGCGGACAGATGTCGCAATATTTTCATCTACGGATTACCAATGGTAATTGGTATGTGATACAGTGGAATTTGGTACGGGAATGTCTGTTCATTAGGGGGTTGCTCTAACCAATGCACTATTGCTGTGCTGCTTCATTTGTATATATGCCCGTATACCCATGGCCTCTGGTTCCCCAAACACACACCCCAACACTTCACTAACACTGCAGTCATCCATTCTCCAGTTGGATTTGTGGTGTATCCACACCAGTACACATTGGCCGCTCCCTACCCCTGTAGACCCATCCCATCGGTTGACTCACTACACGTATCCTCAGGAATCACTAATGTTTAGTCAACAAACATTGGTGACATGAGTGACCAATAGGACACTAATCAAAATCTTTGAGTTATCCCACATGGGTCACACTTGTCTTTATGTCAAGGTTAGACTTTTACTTTCTTACATACTTACTCCTGTAAACATGACACTACAATGAATTAATTAGTCTGACGATATGGTAACATACATGTTCCACATGAGAACTAATTATGTACATGTTCGGCGTGATTCTTCTAAAAGTAGACCGGTTTAGTGTTTGGTGTTGCCATTGCAGGCAAATCACAGGATAAATCCCTGTGTGAGACAGTCCTCTCAATTGATTTATTCAGCACAGTACTGACTTCGGACATTGTACACACATCTGCGTTTTAGCTATTTTGTCCATTCCCTCTTATGCACTACCTATTATTCTATCTACTGTTGAGGTTTGTAAGGGCACATTCATGTGTTTATGTCTGCAAATGGAATGGATATGTTGCAGAGAATGTACTTCTACATATAGATGTATGCATGTGTGTATGCATACATACTTATAACTAACTCGCTGGCCTCCAGAAGACAGTCCAATTAGAACCAGGCCATCCATCCATAACACGCCTGGATCCATAATCACATACCCATGGTTCAAGAGCACAGGACCCAAAGCTAAAGTTGGAAACACAAAATTTAATAATCCACGATACACCAATAAATCCAAGCGCTTTCACCTAGCTCCTGCCAGGCTTGAATCATTCCTTGAAAACGCCTGGCAGGAGCTAGGTGGAAGCGCTTGGATTTATTGGTGTATCGTGGATTATTAAATTTTGTGTTTCCAACTTTAGCTTCAGGTCCTGTGCTCTTGGATACATTTTTGTATTTGCTCTGTGAGCTGTTTTGGTTTGTTTAAACTGTTTTCTTGGACATACCCATGGTTCCTTGACCCCCACCCGAGTTTGACATATACACAATCCATCCATTATCCAATTGCTTTCACAGCTATGACACACCTACACACATTGCCCTACTCCCCAGCGTTAGGGGCACTACATGTATGTTGTCCCAACACATGTATTATCATGCTCTCCCACCATTTAGTCGTTGAACATACCTACCCTTGTTTGTGTAATGCACAGAGATCCAAATATGCTGCCAATTTTTGGTAGTCCCACTGGGGACTACCCTCTGATTGTTTGTAAAGTAGACTTAGCAGATCAACAATGTTACTCCCACTGGTAAAACCCTGCCTGTGGTGTGAGTAGCAGTGCTTTGCTCACTCCTGGCCAGCTTCATATGACAGACGCTGACAGCACTATATAATACTATAGCTGATGTTGATTCCCTTCTCATTCCGTTTCTATGCTTTGTTCTTCATAAATAAATATATATATATATATATATATATATATATATATATATGTGTGTGTGTGTGTGTGTGTGTGTGTGTGTCTATATATATATATATATATATATATATATATATATATATAGACAGATATATATATGTGTATATATATATATATATATATATATGTATGTATATATATATATATATATATATATATATATATATATATATATATATATATATATATATATATATATATATATATATATATATATATATATATATATATATATATATATATATACATACATTATGCTGGGCACTGCCTACACCTGCGCAAGCACACTCAGATTTGCATACTGTTTGTTATATAGGTTCATAGGTTGGTACTAGGCTATCAGCCCTAGGGCCTATACAAGCCTAGCCATAACAATTCCCTGGCTATTTCTTCCCACATTATTTACTTTCCTGGACCACTGTCTAGCAGGGCGACTGACGTGATCCCTGGGGTGAATTTCCTTTCTCCCATCCAATCGTCAAGGTTCCTCTTGAAGAGGTCCAAAGAGGCACTCTGCTTGACATGTATGGGCAATCTATTCCAGAGTCTGGGGAGTCTCTGGGTCAGGAACCTATCCCTCCAGCATGTTTTGTTTATTGTGATGACAAGGTTTAGATCCCTGGAGCGTGTATCTCTGAGGGATTGGGATTTCTTTAAGTGTAGCATGTCCAACAGCTCTGGGTTTGACATGGCCTTGTATGTTAAGCAGAGATCGCCTCTGAGTAGACGATATGCAACAGAGTATAGCTGGAGTTTTTTAAGGTGGTCAGCATAGGGGATCTGCTTTAGGCCTGTGATTCTTTTAGTGAGGTATTTCTGAGGCCTTTCCAGTTGTTGCAGATGTCTTGAGAGGTACATACCAAATGGGGCGTTGTATTCTATAATGGGTCTAATGAGGGATGAGTACAGTGGGACAATGACCTCCTTTTTTCTGGATGAAAAGCCCTTCGTGATGAGGTGTGCCACATAGAAGGATTTCCTGACTGTTGTGGCGATGTGGTTATCGAAGGTGAGACCACTGTCCACCTGTGTCCCTAAGTCTCTTATCACACTTTCTGTGTTTAGTGTACTGCCACCTATATGGTAATTCATGGATACATGTTTTTTCCCAAAGGGGATAACAATACATTTCTTGGCATTGAGCTTGAGCCCATGGCTCTGGCACCAAGCATCTGTTTCTGTAAGGCCCTTTTGTAGAGTATCCACATCATTTGGGGATTCAATAATGTCTCCCAGTTTGCAGTCATCTGCAAACTTTGTTAGCCAGAGTCCCTTAGTGCTGACCTGCACTTCAGAGAAGTAGATGCCAAACAAGAGCGGCCCCAGGACTGAACCCTGAGGTACTCCACTTGTCACTTGTCTGGAGCTGGATTTGGAGTCGGCTACTTTTACAGTGTGGGTTCTATCAATAAGCCATTTAGCAACCCATTGGGTGACATAGGGATTAATACCCAACTTAGTAAGTTTATCTATGATTCCAGAGTGGGGGATGGTGTCAAAGGCCTTGGCAAGGTCTAGATAGGCTGTGTGGACCACCTTACCCTTGTCCATGGCTCTGGAGACTGATTCAAAGAAGTCAATCAGGTTCAGGAGACAAGAACGGCCCTTCACAAACCCAAACTGGATGGGGTCCAGTGTTTGAAGGTTGCCAATGTCTTTGTTTATAAGTTCCATGATAATACGCTCCATGGCCTTGCAGATAAGGCTTGTCAGATTGATGGGACGGTAGTTTCTGGGATCCAAGGTGGATCCCCCTTGTGGATTGGGATAACTGTAGCTCTGCGCCACTCAGTGGGCACGAAACCTGAGGTGAGGCTATGATTAAACATGACACTTAGGTGAGGTGCCAGTTCATATTGTAGTTCATGTAGTACACAGCCCGGGATGTCATCTGGTCCCATGGATGCTGTATTCTTGGCTTTAGAGAGTGCGTTTTGTACCTGCGTGGCCGTTATTACTGGAATTTGGCAATCTTCCGGTATTGAGATGGGCCATTTAGGGGGTGAGAGGGGGGTGAAATTGATCTGCCAGGATATTGGCAATATCCTTTGGATCAGTATATGTATTGCCATTTTGTTTTAGCTCAGAGCAGATCTGAGCATTGCTAATTAGATTCTTGACATAGTTATGGAATGCTTTGTGGTTGTCTTTGGAATCTTTGGCAATTTTATTTTCATAACTAGCTTTGGAGGATTTTATGAGGCATCTCAGTTTCTTACTGAGGCTAGTAAGGAGTTTTGCATCCTGGGATTTTCCTCTTTTCTGCAAAAGTTTCTTCCTTTTGTTGTAAAGTTTGTTTATGGCAGGGGACCACCAGATTGGCTTCCTTTTTTTGGATGAGAGCATTTTGGTTCTATTTGGGATGGCATGATTCATGCATGAGTGGATGTGCTCGTACAGTGCCTTAGTGTAGGATTCAGCAGTTGAACTTTCAGTTCCCGTCTGCATGGGTGTCATAAAGTTTGTCACTTCTGACTTGAGTAGCATGAAGTTGGCTTTGGAGAAGTTTTTTATGGTGGTTTCTTTACTGGGGGGTGGGGGTGGGATGTGGATGTTAAGGGTGATTAGCTTATGGTCAGACCTGACTAACGAGGGGGTGACCATAGGTATGGAGCATTGATTTGCCATGTTGGTAACGACCAGGTCTAGGATACAGGAGCCCCTGGTGGGACTATGGATAAGTTGATCCAGGGCATTGGAATTTATGAATTCCAAGAACCGTTGCGCAAAGGTGTTGGGACATGAGTAGTTTTCCCAGTTAATGGCAGGGTAGTTAAAATCACCCAGTATTAGGGTGTTTGGTTCTATCTTAATATTTTCCAGTATGTTTAAAAAGGTGTAGTGAGAATCTTGTGGTATGGTGGGGGATCTGTAGCAAGCTACAATTTGGATTGCAATCTTACCTAGTGTTAGTTGCACTTGGAGAATTTCAGACACATTGTGTTGGCCATCTAGCCTGGTGGTGTGAATATCCTTGGTGAATATTGACACTCCTCCACCTTTAGTGTTTCGGTCCTGGTTTGGTGGCCGAAAAGTGTGGTAAGAGTTGTAGCCTGGTATTGCAGGGGTGCTCTCTGGAGCCTTGAACCAGGTCTCAGTTACTGCACAGATATCGATGTTCTCCATTTTTAGGAGTGCCTCGAGAGAGTGCATTTTGAGGTTTAGACTTCTAGCATTGAGTAGCATTACCTTCAGATTTTGCATGCTTGTACCTGTTACGGTGGTGGTTTTGTCCTTTGAAGTTTGCCTAAAAAGGCACTATAGGGGTGGCAAGAGCCTTAGCCAGTAACCTGAATCCCAAGGGGTGACAGGTGCAGACCATCTCTGGCAAAGCATCGTGGTCTGTCAATCATGTCATCCCAGGCAGACAGATACTGAATCCCCTTTGAATGACACCATAAGCTTAGCCAATTGTTGAAGTCAATCATTTTATCCTTATATTGTGGTATCATTCTGGGCGAAGGCAGGATGCTACTCAGGGCTAGGGTCATACCTGCCTGGGCCACATGATCCGAGAGCTCTTCCATGTCTCTTTTCATGTAGTCCAGGGAGGTACGTCTCAAGTCATTCACTCCAACATGGACAATGACAGAGTCATATTTGTACTTGTTGTGGAGTGACTTGAGTGCATGCGTTATGTGGCGGATCCTGGCACCCGACAGGCAGCTGACTGTAATTGTCTCCTTATTCAACCTGGTGAGAGGGACATCAGTGGGCCGGACTATAGAGTCACCTATGACTAAAGTGTTAGGTACATTGTCTTGCCTTAAGGGCTGTTGCTGGGTGGCACACTGGTGTTGTGAACTATGTGACGCATTGGTTGTGATTGGTGTTTGTTTGCGTTTCAGCTTCAGAGGTCTTTGTTGCTTGGGCAGGTTACAGTTAAGGGCCTCTGCATATGTGGATTTAGTGTTGCTATATGTGGGTGTTGGTGGTGCGGGTTTAGAAGGGCTAGGTGTTGCTTGAGGTGTAGTGTGGGTGTTAACCTTCTCCTCTTGACTGTTTAGCACAATCTTGGGTGGAGAGAGCTTTGCTTCCATTTTGGCTATGTAAGTGCATCTCTCACAGGTTGTAGTGTTGGGTGGTAGGAGGAGAGGGTTGTCTGTGTACATGAGGCAATTGCTGCATTGCCCCAGTATGCCCAGATTCACCAGGTGGACAGGAGAAATCACCGGAAGCTAACCCCTGGACATGCCTGGTTTGGGGCTTTTTTTTCTTCTTTGTAAAGTACAGGAGCAGTTTCCTTAGCAAGGTACTTTGCAATTATAGGCTGTTTAGTGCCTACTATTAATTTCTCCTTATTAACAAGGAGAGTTCAGTGTTTGTATGAGTTTAAGGCTTCCTAGTGCTTTCCAGCAGGTATTAGAGAAAGTGCTAGTCACAGGGATGCTTAAAGGTAAAATTGAAAAGAATGCACTCTGCAGTGTGCACTAGAGAAGTTAGATGTGAAAGTAGGTAACTTGAGTTTTACCTATTTAAAAAGTTAAGGTTTAGTGGAGAGTTACTATTTTTAAAACATCAAGATGGATTGAAAGGGGTGTTCACTTTTGTAATTTGGTACTATGAAATACTGTAGGATGGCCAATAAATTTAAATAATTTAATAATATATGTTTACTGCTGCTTATTTGTGCGTACTTGTGCCTTATTCATTATGACAGTACCACTTTGATTGAATGGATTTGGTTAAAAGTCCCATGCGATACTGAAGTTCACTTTTACATGTTATTATGTCGGTTTTACAGCAGAACGACATTCATTCCACATGGAAAATGATATGTGCTATAGTTGAACTTGAACCGTGAATGCCTGTTTGTTAGGCGGATGCTCTAACCGCTACACTATTGGTGTGCTGCTTCATTTGCATGTATACCCATGGTTCATAGTTACCTGAACACACGCCTCAACACTTCACTAACACAGCAGTCATCCATTCTCCAGTTGGAAAAACCACACCACTACACATGCGACACTCCCTACCGCTCCAGACCCATCCCGCATGTTGACTCACTCCAAGTATATTCAGATGTCCCAAGCTTAGAGTCCTAGAACATATGTTCATATAATGGTTAGGGTGTTCAAATAGTCTTACGGTTTTCGGTTCGTCCAACTGGGGACTGGGACTGCCCTGTACCTGTTTGAAAGTCAGACTTAGCACATGGACAAAGTTAGTCCCACTATTAGCATCCTACCTGTGGTTGGAGATGCAGGGGGTTTGCTCACCTCTGGCCAGCTTGATATGACAGCACTAAATAATGCCGGAGTTCCGCTGCTGTTTACCTTGCTTCATAGTGACAATGTTCGTTCTTTACAGATTTTATATATATATATATATATATATATATATATATATATATATATATATATATATATATATATATATATCTGTACATACGCATGCATATACATCTACATGATTATTTACTTTGATCATACTGTTGACTGCTATGTTTGTGATAACATCAGAGTTAAGTATAACTGCCATGGCTTAGTGGTAAATCACATTGGTTGTGGTGTGTAGGGTCCTGGCATCGAGCCTTGCCGAGGTGGTTTATTGTGATGGTGGGCAGAACAAGGGCCATTGGACAAAAGGTGGGTACAACACTTTTCAGCAGTGGTTTTCCATTTCGCCATATTTAACCTCCGCTTCCCGTCACGCAAACACCTTCTCCATTCTTACTGTGATACATCATCCCAGTTCACATTTCAATGGTATTATATCATTATACAGCATAAAATATCAGAATATGCCCGTATACAGATTCCGCATCGTAAATGGTGTTTGCTGCAGTCGAACTGGCAATGTCTGCTCATTAGGTGGATGCTCTAACCACTGCACTATTGCTGTGCTGCTTCATTTGCATGTTTCATAGTTACCCGAACACATGCCTCAACACTTCACTAACACAGCAGTCATCCATTCTCCAGTTGGAAAAACACCACACCACTACACATGCACCATACCCTACTGCTCTAGACATGTCCCGTATGTTGGCTCACTCCAAGTGTATTCAGACGTCCCAAGCTTATAGTCCTGGCACATACGTTCATATAAAGGTCAGGGTGTTCAAATAGTCTTACGGCTTTCGGCTCGTCCGACTGGAGACTGGGACTGTCCTGTACCTGTTTGAAAGTCAGACTTAGCACGTGGACAAAGATAGTCCCACTGTTAGCATCCTACCTGTGGTTGGAGACCCAGGAGGTTTGCTCACCTCTGGCCAGCTTGATATGACAGCACTAAATAATGTGGAAGTTTGCTGCTGTTTTCCTTCACATTCATTATGAATGCTTTATTCTGACCATGTTTTTTTTTTTTTTTTTTTTTTTGTGTCTTTTGGCTTTTCCCGGTTAGGGGTGACCATATAGATATATATATATATATATATATATATATATATATATATATATATGTATATATATATATATATATATATATATATATATATATATATATATATATATATATATATATATATATATATATATATATATATATATATATATATGTCTGTACATACACATGCATATACATCTACATGCTTATTTACATTTCCCATACTGTTGAAGACCACCACTTACCGCCACGCATACCCGCTTACGTCTGCTTGAAAGTGCCTTAATCACCCTATATCCAACAGCCATTATTCTGGGCATCATATAAAATTAGCAGCCCTTGCATGGCTTGGACCCAGGAACAGAAACACCATAGTCACTGGTATGACCACTAAACCATCCGTGATACATTCTGCATGGATGGTAGTTAGGATATATGACTTTTCTACAGGCATTCCACACTACTGGCAACAAATGTGACAGTCGGTTGGTGTACATATGTATAGTATATGTTAATGTTCATATGTTTCTGAGAGACATATGTATACATTTGCAAGTATACATATTTATGAATAGGACACATACTTTACAACTAATTATATGCATGTATGTGTGATGTGTAGCTATGCGAATATAAGTATGTACATTTATAGATATATGACTGCCTATCTGGGGTTATACATGTCCATGTATATGAACACCCACATCTGGGAGGAACCTGTACCGTTTGTATACAGGGGTTGTGTGCATCATTACAACGTGGAACCTGGACAGGGTATACAATTTGTGGATGTGTACTATTTGGAAGATGGCTATGGGGAAGCTTTTTGGGAACATGTGAAAGGTATATTCCCAGTAATGCATGTGGGGAGATGTGCATCACGGTCAGGTGTTTATAATCCCGGGTCGTAGGTTCTGCAGGACCGGGTGGAGGCTGAGCAGGGTTGTGGACGAGTACTGCTAATCTGATTTGTGTCCAGATGTCAACAGGGGTGGAAACCGTGTTGTGCCACCAAGTCTAATCTTGAGAACAGACACTTATCCCATGAGGGATGTCCAAAAATTGTGGATGCCGATGAACCCCATTCTTTTGGCTATATGAAAATGAGGGAGGGTTATACATGCATGGGATACCTAGTTTGCAGGCATGAGACTGTTTAGGGTGAGACTGCCTTCTAGATGTGTGTAGGGGGCACTATGTGCAGATATGGCTGGCCCAAGCTAGCAGCCCAAGTATGGGTGGTTTTGGTGGACGTTCAGCAAGGGAGGGTGGTGTGCTGTGGAGGGAGCGATGGGTATTCAATTATGTATCCAGGTGTGTAGGGGTTGGATGGCTCAGTTCAGGCCAAACCATTATGTGGTGTGAGCCAGTACCATTTCTGTACATGTGTATTGTACATTTTAATGTTCATATGTTTGTGGGAATGTGTTCTACAATATGACCTGACAGGGTGTATTGGGGATGTGAATGTATGTTCTTTAGTTTCCTTTTTGATTCTCCCACTGCACCCTTGTTCACCTCCAGTTCACCTATTGTACATCCGACCCAGTCTCCCCTTGGTGGATTATTACATTACCCATCACCCCCCCAAAATCCACATACACACCATCCATCCCTTCTCTGGTTGTTAGTCCATGGCACAGACAGCAGTACACATTGCCTACTCTACATATCTCTGGTACCATTATAGTTTTGAGGCTAACCCTAGCATATTTGGTCTTCCACATGCTGTACTTCATGCACATACATACATGCAAATACTTATCTTTCATGACATGGTAGGTTGACCCAGGTTATACCCATTCATTTTTGGGCCATCCAGACAAGGACGACTCGGACCGCGAATGGGCAGATATTAAGCGAATGCTCTGACCATTGGGCTAGGCTTAGCAAAGGGCAGCAGTGCACAAACACGCTGCGTATAGCTTCCACTTGGTATAAAAATCAACACTACAATGAAATATGGACACGGGGTTTTAAATGTAATTGTTTGAGGGGCGGGGGCTCAACATTCAGCTACGTGCTGTGTGTTTACTCCTGTGATTTTATTTTGGTGTTTGTGGAACTCTCTTGTATGCTTTGCATATATTTTAGTATCCACGGACACTGACAGGAGTGATTACTAAATCAAAAAACTGCTCAAGGCTGGAAAATACAAAACCACAGACTAGCGTAACTTCCACTTTATTCAACACTTTCGTAAAAAACTTCTTCAGAACCAAAAGAAATGTTATATCAAACATTCATTTAAATACTGCACACAATTAAAATCAATTAATCAATTACATAGTGTAAAATCATAATTAAAGAGCCCTTTGCAAAAACAAACTCTTCATTCATCATTGTGCACTATAGAATGGGCATAATACAATAACAAACATTATAAAACATATGCTTCACGATCTTTTAAGAAACATTTAATATTAATGGCTTCATTTAACCCAGGAAAATGATCCATCTGTAATTTAATTTGCCATCTAGTTTCTCTTTGAGCAAAAAAATTCCTGTAATCACCCCTCCTCTTATCAGGTTCATAGTGTTCCAGGATAGAAAACAATTTTTTTTTAAAACCAATACATTCAACACTATGTTTATAAAATATTTGTTTTTTGTCCTTTTTTCTAATATTATACATATGCTCCTTCATTCTAGCATTTAATTTTCTAGTAGTCATACCAATATAAAATGATGAGCATTTGTCACACACTGCAATATAAACAACTCCTTTCGTTTTACAACAAAAATTACCAGGGACCCCTATAGTATTAAGTATGTGAGTCATACTATTAGAGGCAGGCTGTACTAGTCAGCATTTTAGGTTGCGCGACTGTAGCTGACATGTTCACACCTCTGTGCAGCGCTTAAAGACGTCCCCTGCACTCGCGCACATTTCCTGTGAATGTGGACGGTGTGACAGTGCGCCTTCATTAATATGCATATGGTGCTGCTGTGCCATCTCTATGCCGCACGCTCAGCACAAGGCTAACACCGTCCTTCTGCCGAGCTTCATGAATCCCGGGGTAAGTGTGTTACAACAGATTTGTTGATGATGTGTTTATTTTATGGCAAGGTACACATGAACAACTCAATGAGTCTGCGCAAAGACTTAATAGTAGTATGAGTTTTTTGAGGTTTACTGTTTCTTCCTCTATTACATCTATAGATTTTCTTGATGTTAGTGTTTACAAGTATGCCATCAGTAAATGTGGAAAAGAATTACATAGGAAATTTTGTTGGAAGAATAGTAAATTACATCAGATTAGCATGCATCCAAATTACATATATAAGAACATATTGAAAGAGCAGTTTCTACTGGCATCTAGGTTATGTACAGATGAAAATAGTCTGCAAAGTATTTTTGATAATCTTAGTACTGAGTTTATGAGAAAGGCTACGGTTATAAAAAAAATCAATGATGTTGCCACAGAGGTCATGAAATTAAGGGAAATACAAGGGATACCCTATTTTTCTGAAAGGAAGGAGAGGACTGATATTGTTAAACATATAAGTTGCAGACAATCTGGAATAGGACTTTCTTTCTGTAACAATGTGAGTGATGTCTGTATGGTTATAAAAAGGAAATGGTCCATTCTATTGATTGATGAGGGGCTAAAAAAGATCATAGTAATGCAACCAAGCTTCTATTTTAAAAATGCAAGGAAACTTAACAGAAACGTTGCTTTAAACATAATTCTTTATGCGCTGAATGATCACTATCTTCTAGGTTAGGTATCTGCCCTTGCCATAGTTGTAAGGCTTGTGAATATATTACAGATACACCATTCTTTGTACTTCCCACTACTAATATTAAATATGAATTTAGATTCTATGCTGATTGCAAAAGTAAAGATCTGGTGTATCTTGCCACCTGTAGAGATTGACCATGTTTTTATGCTGGAAAGACTAATTGCAGTCTTAAAAAAGAATTCTGGAACATATGGGTGAAATTGGAAGGAAGGTTAGAACAAATGCATTGGGTAAACATGTTGCATCCAATATTAAGCATACTTTTCTTTTTAGAGTGGTGCAATTAACTTGTAAGAGTATCTGGGGAGGATGTGTTGTTAACAAAATGGAAAACAATGAATTGAACTGTATCATCACCCTGCAGGCAGATAGAGGCTTTGATTTGAATGATAATATTTCACTTAAACTTTACTTGCTTCCAAGGAATCATAAACACTAATTGCTGATGTTGTAGTGTACTGGATCACCAGCCGTTTTGCGCAGGAATGGGAATGGCCAAAGTGGTTGACAGACCTAATGCCTGTGATGTATGCAAATGATGAATGATTGGCATGCCATGCAGATTTGCCAATGACATTGGGCATACATTTGATTGCTGATTAGTTTCTATCTAAAATAAGTTCTCTCTTCCTCAATGGAGTGCAATCTCAGAGTTTGTATATTGAAGTGGGGGTGTGTGGGAGGCACAACCTCTCACAAGGGGGGTGCAGGGGGCTGTAGCAAAGGGAAAACAGTAACGTAAGGATGCACTCCACAGCTACTGCCCTGTTGCTTCTTACCTTTACACCAGTGTTTACCTTTGAAATATATAAGGCCATTCTTGTAGTACTTTAAAACTCAAACTGGACTGAAATAGAACTCTACTACAAACTGACAAATATGCCTTTTTACTGTCTGATAATGCATATCTTAGAAATTGCTTTTAAATACCAGCAAGATACCCAAATAGAACAATGTTTACCTGATCATCAGCCATTATTTGTGTCTTAAGCAAAATCCCCAAAAATACCACAACATGACTGCAAGTTAACAAGCTCATCATCAGTGAGCCACGACCTTTGCAGAAATTATTTTTATTCTAATTACATATATTTAAGCTATACAACATTACACTGGTGTATGGCACATTTATGTTGCTACAACCTACTGTAGTGTTACTGTATGCTACCATGGTCAGTACACTTGCAGTGTACCATCTTCAGAAAGCTATGGCCAGTACATGTAGATACATGACAAACTTGACAACAGTTCTTGGCCTTGCAGTAAATAGTACACAAAAGCATTCCCTTGTACAAAGCAGAAGGCCTAAAAAGTACCACACACCTTGTGTAAACAAATATTCCTATGCAGCAACATCTCCCTGAGATAGGAAAAGTAGCAGAATTTTAATAACAGTTTATATGTTACAGCATAGTGATTATTTACAGTTTTCTTTCTGCTTATCTTCTGTAGACTACCTCCTCTGAACTAGATGTATGTGCTAATTTGGGCTCATTAAATTATTGTTTCTATATTTTGATGAGCAAACCTAATAAGCATAATGTTGAATGCATGCATACACCTGAGCATTTGCGATCAGCTCTCTGCACACAAAGGAAACCAGTTATATCAGGTTAGAGAAAGTTGTCATCCCATAATTAACCATCTGAAGATGGAGTTTCTGTTGAACATTTTTTTCTCAGCGACAGATAGAGGGATGGAGGTCTGCCATGTTCTGCACCATAAAGTACCATAAAAGCATAATAAAACTGCACCAATATTTTATTATTTTGCCTTACATTTCACAAATGAGCTACCTGTCTGTGCCAGTCATTGTGCAAAGGCTAAAATATGTGAGAAGGCATTTTGGTGCCATTTCCCTGACATTTTTCCTAAAATCTTTGAAGGAGAGACTTTTAGCTGAAGAAGGTGAGAAGAGTGCTCCATTTAAATCACAGAGGTGGTATGTGGAGGAGTCCAAGATTTTCATGGTCATGCTCTATAAGCATTGCAGCCACAAACTCCTACAGGAGGCTATACTGAGTCACAGTACAGGGATGATGCCTGGAATAGTTTAGCCAAGGCTGTTACACATGTTACTGGCATTCCCACCCCTGGGGAATCAGTGATGTCATCACTATAATGACTTGAGGTGCCACAAGCCTGACCTCACTGGCTGATTAAATTAAGGCACAACCAACTGAATACTGTAAGTATAACATGATTGGCTATTCAAACGTCCCACCTATGCATGGCACCGTGCATCTGCTCTTTATTATCTCCTGCCCCTTCAGCGATTCAGAGGAGCAGGGAAATGCATAGAGACAGCTCTGCCTAAGACAGTACCATGGTAAGTACACCTGCTCTAATGAGAGATGGGTTTGTTTTCATAGTGCCAGTTGTAGTAATTAAAAATGATGGTAAATTTATACAGCTACTATACCTTACTGGAATTAGTATGATTGTGCAATGTCAGACTTTTGCTTCTGAATGCCTCCGTCTACACAGCAGGAGAGGAGACTCATCACATTAAGTATATGTGCACTAAGATTTTTAGGATGGCTGTAAGTTTAATATCCCCATGCCCAAAACAAGTGTGCTGTTTTCATGGTATATGTTTATGTCTGATACCAATAATATCAGTGCTCCAGTGCAAGGTCTGTATATGTCTTAGCAATAATCCTCACTTGCTGGGCAATTCCCAGTATGTAGAACACATATGTGTCCACTGTGTATCGCCTGTGCTTGACATTGTTACTATGTGATCAGCATGTTTCTCATGTATGTGCACAGGTGTATAATTGTCAAAACTGTAATAGAATCACTGGACACAATCACAGTTATGCTGTTCTAATAATCCAGTTATCATGCTCGTATGTCAGACTGTATGTGATTCTAGCTTTTGGCGTGGGCTGCACACCCCCAAATATAATTTATCAGATAACCAGTTTCAAGTACTGATTAGGTTCCCATATAAAGAGATTATCTTCCTTTACTATATTATTTTTACAGACATAATTAAGCATGACATTTTTGTATGTCTCTTTCTTCACCCTTTTTATCACTATCCTTTCTCTTTTATACATTTATGTTTTCACCTCCATTTCTGTTATGATTATATGCAGCAGCACAGTGACCTTGAATGAAAATACTGGCATGGCTTGTCATCACCCCCCCCCCAAATTGGAAGTACCACCACCAAAAAACACCTTAAGTGTACATCACATCTGGTCCCATTCTGCCCCAGTTGCCTGCACACCCCTTGCACACCCACCACCTGCATCAGGTAACCCTGCAAAGGATGGTATAATGGCATCTATCAGTAGCAGTGCAAGTGGATGTGACATTTCTATCACCCATCAGAAGCTGGTAGGGCTTTTGAGGATAACATTGGACAGGAGGTTCAATGCCTGCTTCAGCCACATATCTCTTCAGTAATAAACTCCTTCCTCAACCCCCCCCCCCATGTACTACACCATCAGCTGGCTGTCCTCAGTTCTTACAACTTCGCATTCACATGTCTGTTTGATTCCTCCTCCTCCTCTCTGTTTTTCTCTCTAACTGATCAGCACTGCTGTAAAATAAAACCTCTTTTTATGCTGCTTTATTTTATTTTATTTTACTTTTTTTATTTTAATTCAAAAATATTTTCCTTAAACCAAATATATACATATGTATAGTTTCAGTACATGCTATAGCACATGCAAATAGTTTCAGTGCATGCTGTTGATTTTTGTAATTTCTTCCAGTATTTTAATGTATATGTTGTCTGTAATTTTACTGCCACTATGTTAACTGTCTTGCTGTATTGTAATGCTCTTGTATCTAACAGTTATATGTGGTGCTGTTCGTCCCTGGGCATTCGCTGAAAATGGATTTTATGTGCAGTCAAACTCTTGTGATAAGCAAAGGCAGTAAATAAATAAAAAGTAAATTACATTCTCCATCTGTACATGTGTAACTGCATCAGCTTCTTGGGGTGCTCGTGAACAATCGTTGTTTACCACAAGTACTCTTACTTCCATGTGGCCACAAGGTGGTTTATCACAATCTAGCCAGAGGTCAGTACTGCAGCTGTGAAGAGACGCTCCTTGGCATGAATATTGGTTTGGTTAAATGCACAGGTAATAAGTTTTAGGGCTCATTGTGGACACATTGTAAACAGTGTTGGCTTGGCCCAACTGTAGATGTTGTATTTATGATTCCTTGGGAATATGTTTTAATTTATACTGCAGCAAGAGTATGGAAAAGCTGTGAAAATCACAAATAAGAAAGGGTGACATTTTGTTAGGTTGTTAGGTTGGGGTAGTAAAAGAGTTTGGGTTTGAATGGAATAATCAATAAACACATGGTTAATAAATGCGTGAGATATATCTGAACAGTGTTGTGCAATTCTTTTTCAGTACAGTAAGTAAAAAATAAATGCTAAGGGAGTGCGAAAGCAGTACTCATGTTGTATATTGTGTGAAATGTAAAAAGGATTGAAATAGGGACTGCATGAATCCAAAAGAAAGTGAAGGAGTACGTTGGTTTTAAATCATGCAACAAATATAAAAAAGCATCTGGGACACTACTGAACTATATTACCTTGGTTGCTTTGAGCACCATCCTAAAAAGTAGAAAGGCATTCTGCTGGATTGGAATATACATGCATGCATAATCAGACATTAAGTAGCCTGAGACTGCACCAACTAGCCCTGAATACTACAGTAGCAAATATACTCAGTGCTCAGAAAGTTTATTACTATATATATATATATATATATATATATATATATATGTGTGTGTAAATATATATATATATATATATAAATATATATATATATATATATATATATATATATATATATATATATATGGTTCCCCTGCAGTTTACCAAACATGTGTTTGTTTAACAAATGTAGGGATGTGATTTAATGTCGATAGTATGGATTGCCAAACAGTGGATATGTCAATGGTATGGACTGTCAATGCAGGTAAGTGGAGCTGGGGGAGTGAGAGCGAATATGTGCGTGTGTCTGTGTGTGTGTGTGTGTGTGTGTGTGTGTGTGTGTGTGTGTGTGTGTGTGTGTGTGTGTGTGTGTGTTTGTGTGAGTGTTTGGTTTAGGATAGGGGATGAGTGAAGGATGAGTGGTGTGTGTTGTTTGTGTGATGGTCTGAGTATTTTAGGGTAAAGGTTAAGTTAGGGGATAGATTTAGTATTGTTTGTGAGTGTTTGTGAATGATTGCTTTTGTGAATCTCTCTATTGTAGTGGCAGTATTATGGAAAGGTTTTAATGATGTTCAAGTGTAGGGTTTGGCTTGGGGCAAGGTGCAAAGTTATGGTTAGTGTTAGCACCCATTACTAAGATGGTAAAGGGGGTCTATTGTGTATGGCTGAATTGTAAAATATGTGTGCCATTAATCTGAGTGAACACTGAAAATATTGACATGGAGAATTTGCCCTTTCCACACTGCTGTGTCATCTGGAGTTGGTGCATATACTTAGAAGGGTGTGTGGGGGGTGGGAGCAGGGTTGATTCCTCCCTGCATTAAAAAGGTTTTAATATTTTTAGTTGTCCATATTATGAACTATACACACACACACACACAGATAGATAGATAGATAGATAGATAGATAGATAGATAGATAGATAGATAGATAGATATATGATTATATTTCTTTACATCACCAATGAACTTTCATTTACACACAATATGTTATAAAAGCTCATTGTTGGGCACCTTCATCGAAACAAAAAGATATTAAAACAAATATATTAAATTTGCAATCAACTAAAATAACCAAAAACTTTGCTTCAAGTAGGGGAGCTTCACCCCCTGAAACTAGACATACTAACACCACAGTTGCACAACCATGGGTAAAGGAGGATAGCTCCTGAAATTATATTATAGTCAAACTGTTACAGTTTTGACTGTAGTATAATTTGACTACTCATACCAATGACATAAACAAAGGTGCACGAGATGAATGCATGCTGCGACTAAATGTATTGCAGCATATATTTCTATATATATGTATATTATATATATCTATCTATATATATATATATATATATATATATATATATATATAATATACATATATGTATATTATATATATGTATGTATAATATACATATATGTGTGTATGCATATTTATATAAATATATAGATAGATATGCTGCAGTACATTTGGTCTCAGCATACATTTATCTTCTGAAATATAGATATATGTATACATATATATATATATATATGTATATATATATATATATATATATATATATATTTATTTATACTACCACTACTACCTGTATTTAATTTACTATATCCTCAAACAGGCTGTGCTTAATAAACATATAGCTATGTTAAAGGTATAAATGTCTGATCTAGTGGGCCTTTCCTGTCTGGAGTTGTGTACCTTAATATTCTATCCAAAAGCTCATTAAAACCAAGACAAACAGGGGTAGAGCACATTAGTCACCGGTCAGTGCTACTTGTATTTTTGTGTTTTGTGTGTGTGTGTATATATGTTTGTTTGCATGTGTCATGGCCTGAAATGTCAAAATGTTAAGAAGCTGTCACAGAATGGAGTTTCATAATTCACTGTGCACTGCGGTTGTATGTGACTGAGGTCTGCAGGGAGTTGTGAGACCACAAGTAAGCAGAAATGAATTTTACAGGAATATAATGCACCTGTGCCAAGTAGTGACTAGTCTATTTCAATTTTAGCAGAGCTCAGAAAAGGCTGTCAGTAATCAAGGGCATGAGTTCTCGCCAGTAAAGTTATCCAAAGTCTAGTTTGTAGGGTCTGTTTAGTACCATTATGTTCAAAGTAAAGTAACACATTTTTGGTTTGCTTTTCCTGGCTGAGTCTTACAGCAGCAATTATTTTATTTAACTATAGTATGACATTCTGACAAGGTTATGCATCAAATAGTTATATAAATCCTTTTTCTTTTTTTTTTCTGTAGCTTACTTGCTAGGTTGTTTCATCCAGTTGCTTTAGCAGGTTAACTACTACCACTGAAATCTGATAGCCTATTTAACTCTTAAATATGACGCTCTCCAGTACTTTGGAATATTACATATTATTTACAGGCAAATAATTGTATAGTATGCTGGCAACCTGTACAGCACAATAAACATTATAACACTAAATACGGACATAATGATCTAGAAATATTGAGGCTTTTAGTCCTCCTTTAATGTTCTACAGCTGAGACTTCATGTTTCTTTACTAGTATATGATTGGGTTAAGCATTCGTTACATCTTTGTCTTCCTAGGAGATAAACTTCTGCCAATAACAAACATACAACAATTAGAAATGTGGATACTACTTTGCTGTTTATAATTAGAAATGTAGATATTATATGGTTTTCTGTTATAAGACATTGCTGCTAGTGTTTTATTTTTGTCACAGAAATCTGGTTAATCTGCTTTTCAGACAACTATAAAATTATATTTGGAGGCATGTTTTCGTTACTGTTTGATTATGAGAATTTCTTGTACAGAGGTGCTGCAGCTGTGTCTCTTGCCAGCATGAATGTTCACTGTGATTCATTCCAGAAATTCTGCAGAATGCCTTGTAGTGTGCCTTCCGTGCATCTGCTGTTTGGCCATCTCTCAGCACTAAATGCCTGAGCATATGTAGTTATGCTCCTACATATTATTTACGCACGAGGTACTTCAGAAATTATGCGTGACAGGACGAGAGTCATGCTGTAATAACCTCACAGCCTGGGTGGTTTGGCATAAGTTTGAAAGCAGAGACCATAAAATAATTTGTAGGAGTTCAGAATTAAAATAATGTTTAATTTCTAGAGTAGCAATACTGAGGTACAGTGTAACCACTTGGCCAAGATAACATCAAGTTTACAGACACTGAATTTTAAAGCTGAGCACATTAAGAAGTTTATGTTTATATAAAACCATTTATTATTTCACACTGAGCCTTGTTTGAAGGTGTGTGTATGCATGTGTGTGTGTGTGTGTGTGTGTGTGTGTGTGTGTGTGTGTGTGTGTGTGTGTGTATGTATGTGTGTGTGTGTACAGCCTTAAAAGCTACACTTCAGATATCTCAAGCGAATTATTTTTCACTTTATAGAGATGGATACTCTAAACCCTGAACGAACTTTTAAAAAGCAATTTGCTTAGCAGTCTTACACGTGTACATTTTTTAACATTTATGGATGCAGCAGACATCAAAGTATTTTGTAACACTGGAATAAAATAGTGCTGTAGTACCTAGCAGACTCCTAAGTATGTCATAAATGATTGATTACTTATCACCCAAAACCATTGCCAGCTTTAAGCACCAGCGAACCCTGTGGTTGCTGGGGGTCCCCTGTTCCTGGGGGGCCCCACCCACAGTAAGTTGTCTTATCTTGATATTTTGTAACATGTCTGTCAAACCAACAAAAGCTAGTACAGCAATACTGTGTACTTAATAAACCAGATGGGTAATAACTCTTATTTATATTGCCTTTAAATTCAAAGACATCTCTGGTTATAGTAACAGCATTTTATCAAGCAGCAAGCTTCACAATTCAGTTAAATATTTTACGACCGACATAGCACCCCTGGCTTAAACTCTGCTAGTGGGCATTCACTCCACTAAAACTAACAACATAGCCAGCTTAGATACTTGCAATTTCCATGGCTGCAAGAGAGCCCCCTTAATCATCCTTGACTGTGCGGGGCCTCCTTAATCATCCTTGGCTGTGTGGGGGCCACACAAAAGCTGCTGTTGATTGGGGAAAAATGAGGAGGAAAAAAATGTATTAATTTCCCAATTATGCTCTTTAACCCAAATAGGTCTGTGATATGACCCTGTTAGGATAAATCTAATAATGAACTTAAGCAAGATAAGCACTGGAGAGATCACCAGTGACTGATACCAGTGCAGACCTTGGAGTTTAAGAAAAGCTGATGCTTCTAATCTTCAGGGATGGCTTTCCCTTTCAGGGAGTTTTCTAAATACTGGCAGAACACCAGATATTACAACTTCTTTTCAGAAAATTTCAGCGCAATACATATAATAGAATAAAGATTTAAAATCAGGAACACGTTTTAAATATTATTGTAATTCAATTAAAAAGTTAATAGTATAACACCTTTTGCATCAACAGTAAGTATGAAACTCTGGCATCTGGATTTATTGACTGTAATCCTGAATGATTTACAAGCAAATCAAACTTTTTTACAAAGCATAAAGCAAAATTATGATAAAAATCAGGGAAAGTCTGTGAAATCTGGGACAGTGACAGGTTTGCATTACTCCTCACTGAGGTAAATAAAAATGACTTACCCCTGCTGCTGTTTGACGACTGTTAAATGGCAATCACTGATCTGGTGTGCCAACACCAGTGTTGCAAAATGTATTGCTGAAATAAGTACAAAACTAGTAGTGTGTGTGTGTGTGTGTGTGTGTGTGTGTGTGTGTGTGTGTGTGTGTGTGTGTGTGTGTGTGTGTGTGTGTGTGTGTGTGTGTTTAAAAACTATCAGTGATTTTTCTCTGTGCACACACCCAATAATGCCAGGACACAGAATATTCTTCTGAGTATCAGTAAAAAAAATGTAGCTAACAAATAATTATATTTCATAGGTAATGAACATAATATATCACAGATCATTCAAACACTTAATAGTCTGGGGTCCCCACTCCTCAGACTTTAACTGGATACAGGGGGCTCTCTTAATCACCCTTGAATATGTTGGGGGTCCCACAAAAGCTGTTGCTGGATGGGGAAAAGTGAAGAGAAAAAAATGTATTAATTTTCTGATTATGCTCTCTCTTTAACCTGAACAGGGCTGTGACATGACCCTGGTAGGATAAAGCTGATAATGGCGTCTGCTCTCAACTGCATTCATTCTAAAACGAGCTCTGCTCAGATGTGTGTGTACAGAAAACTGCTGTAGGTTTTGTGTGTGTGTGTGTGTGTGTGTGTGTGTGTGTGTGTGTGTGTGTGTGTGTGTGTGTGTGTGTGTGTGCATGTCTGTGCGTGTGTGTGTGTCTGTGTGCATCTGAGAGTGTGTGTGCGTGTATATACAGTTGCAGCTATGTATCATTGGTGCATCTATATTCCAGTAAATCTAAATGTTCCTTTCTGAGATGGGCCTACATAGTGTGGTAGATGGGCCTGTTGTAATGTAAGAGCACTGTAGCTACATGTCAGTCTGTGATTACTACTCCTAAATGTCTGCAGCCTGAATTAAGAAGTTGCTTTGGAGGGGTGGCAGTGACAGGGTGGTATGTAGACCGGAAATGTCTAGGGGCCTCCAACTTGACATTTGTTAGGGCCCCCCAGAATGCTAACGCCGGCCCTGCCCAAAACATCACTAAATTAGCATAAGAATGCAACTAAGAATTCAGTAACTTATAAAGCATTTTAATGTGTTTGCATCACATGCAAAACTAATAGGCTGCCTTTACCTAGGTCCTAAAACACCAACAAAGTCGATGAAAACAAACATTTCTTGATGCCAAATAATGGCCTATAGGATGCCTTGACATGTCTATTGAATGTTGTTTTAAATGGAAATTATATTCTCATAAATTTAAAAATGTTCTAAAGGAAGATACCTATAATATGTAAGTAAAGTGCCATGCATACATTGATACTTCCTGCAGTTCATAGATGACATTTTGTATTGCACCTTATAGTAACACTTATGTACTGTGGTATACCGTACAATGATCGTGGAAAGCTGTATTAGGCATTGTAGCACTTTTATAAATTGAGGCAGGAAGTTTTAATTAAATGAATGTTGAAATCAGCAGTCATCAATGTAAGAATTTGACATGCAGTGAATATTCACAAACTCTGTCACTTAAGAATAGATATTAGAATATACATACTAGTAATTATAAGAAAATTCTGGTTTTGACTTTGTTGTCAGTGTCTCCTTTTCCATCTTTACATTGAAAATGCCATTCTGGGTATCAGTACTTCCTAATGTATTTAACATGATTTTGCTCACTTACTTTTAACACCATTTTAATATACAAGATGACTGATTTATTTTTTACCTGCACTCCTACCACCAGAATGTAATTTACCTTCATGCAAATTTAGCATTTATCCTTAAGTGATTTTAGCATTTTATATTGAGTCAGCCATTCATCTGTCCTTCAAATATTGTATAGTCAAAAGCATTTAAGTTCAGTGCTGAGAAAGTGCACAGCCTATGCTAAAACACCATTTTCCAAGTGACATTGTGACATAAAGAAAAATATATTGTGTTTAAAAATGTCTTTGGTAATGCCTAACACCATACTGTTGAATTTACTAAATAGATATATTAATAAATACTATTTACATAGCTTGTCTCTATATTGCTCCCTAAAGGCACTTAAAAAGATAATAAAGCACAATTTTCATCAGAATAGAGGTGGAGCTGAGGAATACTAGTTATCAGGGATGCTCTCTATATTCTGCCTTAAATGCACTTAAAAGATAAAAACCCTCTAACATCAGCATTTACAATACTTCAGCATAGCTTTAGCCCTCAGTACTACCACCAGACCCTAACAATACTCTTCACGGTACCTTAAGACATGGGGAAAAAGTTAAAGTAAAGGGGAATGAAAGTTTTTAAATCTGTACCCAACTCCTTAGCAGTGTATTAGCCCACTGCACCACTGCCAGACACCTGGAATATTCTTAACATATTACCTTAAGTTGTAAAAAAGTTACGCTTGAAACCCTACACCCTTCGTACAGAAATCAGCTTGGCATGCTGGAGCCTTAACCCTCAATGCTTACTAATGAAGGTTTGAGTTAGAGTGTATTTTTTGCACTACAAGGGGTATGAAACTAACATTTGGTATTATTCAGTGACTGCAATGGTCTGTGAGTTATAAGGGATGATGCACATAGACACAAATCAGAGGTGATACAAGGCAATCTTGGACCCTGCCCTACTAGAGATACTCCATATCTGTAAGTCTAACTCCTCATGTATTACCCACTTGAAAGGCCTAAATCTAATATGTGACATCAACAAAACCTGCTAGAGCTACAGGTTTGTCTCCCAGAGGCTGCTCCATCTCTGGAATACTGACCCTCTTCAAGTGTAACCTTGTTGAGTGGATGAGAAACCACAAATTTGTCCCAGAGGTTCCAGCTTGTGTCCCTCACTGACAGGGGTTACAGGTGCTGACTGAGGTTTCCTTTTTGGGGATAAACTCTTGGCTAGCTTGTCAGGGCCCCAGGACCATTAGCCTGGTAACTTCCTATGATCCTATGATCCTATAAAATCAGGGGCAGTTTTAAACTATGCCTTGGATGCACTTCAGAAGTTAAATGAGCAACAGGTCTTGCATCATTCTGAACCTTATCAGCAGTAAGAAGCCAGTAGCTCTAATGTTTGGTATTACTGATTAAGTGTAAGTATTTGTGATTTATGAGGGCAGAAACATAAAGAAGAAAATACATCAGGGATGTGCTGTCAACTCAGGGACAGGTAAGAGGTGTGTGTATGTGTTTGTGTGTGTGTGTTTGAGATAGTGAATGATGGGGTGCCTTCTGCCAATGTGATAAATAAGCTGCCAGTGGTGACTGCAGCAGGAAAGTGCTGACTTGTACTTGCAGTAATTATGGGTCATTCAGAAACATGCACATTAGCTGACAATGAGGTTTTTCTTTATTGTGGCTAACAGATCTTTAAATTGTATTTTCAGCTATCATAAAAACAGCCTCTTTTGGCTACAGTTCCTACCTCCCTGCAGTGGGTTTCTGTCTGGATCCCCAGGAATGTTTCAGGTATTAGAAACCCCTTGCTGGTCAAGCCATAATAAGAATAGTATGGAATGAAGGTGTCTTATATTCAAAACCCAGACACGAGTCTGAGTGTTTTCCTGTCCTGATGAGTTGTTAATGCAATACTAGGTTTGTGGTTTGTACTGCATTGGATGCTTGTGTATCATGGTGGTTTCCTAGTTAAAAGAAGAATAAATAAATTTGGGGGAAGCCAGTTACCTAACCATCCAAAAGTTCCTTGTTGGTCCAGTGGCAATGACAACTACACAGAATGTGGTAGGTCTTCAGTTCATTTCCCAAGCAACAGTTTTTCCCCATTGAGTTGCAGGTATTAAAAAATACAGATATCTGCATTTAACTCATCATAGCTGAGTGCTCCTCCAGGTGTTTCTGCAGTTACCTCCTACTGCTCCCCTTAGGCATCAAGTATTGCCTGTTCATATTTGCATTAATAATTCCAAAACCATGCTACATACAAGGTATCAGAATATTTTATCTTGAAGCATACATGATGGCAAACACAATTGTATTGATATTTGACCTCTGTCAATGAGTTTTTGTTAGAACTGCAAGGTGATAACTTCATTTTTTAAAGCCTTAAGCCACGCCCACTGGGAGTTAAAGGTACACACTTAAAAGAGATGTACTGGAGGGAATGAGTTAAATAACTATTGATAAAGGCACATAATAAGAATGATAACGTTGAATTAATTATTAGTGTTTATGTCAGCTTTACATATTTTTGGGGGTAACAATATAATAATTAGTAATGTTGTGCTAAATGTTTAGTAAAAGATGTTTACATTTCTTCAATACATTAATTAAGAGGAACAGATTTATCAGACATTTTTAGCCATGCAGAGCAGTGAGTGTGGTGTGAATGAGTGAGGACAGAGTGTTGTAATTAGAGGAGTGGGAGGTAAAAGGAGTCAGGGAGCCTGTGGACATGGAAGTAGAAGTGTCAGGAGGTGCTGTTACCACAGAAGAGACTGCAGAACATATAAACACACACACATACACATACACATATATGTGCATATATAGATATACAGGGATTTAACCTTTTTTTCTAGGAGTACATCAAAGCCTGCTTTCCAGAACGTTCAGTCCTGTCTGAAATTCACTGTAATTGAAAATTACTTTTTTTCACTTCTCCCGTTGTTCTAAGCAGTCAATGAGTGAATATACTCTGCAATGCCAGAAATAGTCATATTAATGTTTCTGGAAGATTTGTTAATATCACCCTTACAATTGTAATTTAAGTTTCCTGTTCAGTGGTGCAACTACGTTACCACTGTTCTTTTCCACATAGTATCATCAATATCTTTTGAAGTCTTCCTTCTGAATGTGCACATGACCTTGCCTCTTTTTTTCTTGTTGTTCTCCTTTAGGAAAGGGAGGAATAATTTAGAGAGATATGACTGAAAATGGAGGCAATGACAATAATGAACAAACAGTATGTTTATTTATTTATTTATTACTATTTGGTAAACAGCTAAGTCATTGATGACTTGGCCTCAAAGAGCAAAAACATACAACAATAATAACTTACATACAATGCAAGCATATACATAAAGTAGTTGATTTACAATTTCTCCATTGTATGAGTAAGAATTAGAAAGAAGCAATATTGTACTGATTACTACTCATACAATATATGGCATATGTATGCTTTACTGAAAAAGCTCACTCATACACTGCCTTAGATTGCTGTAAGGGAAAGGTTAGTTTTTTTTGTATTACTTCATTGTCTTCTTCTGTTTTCTATATTGTAAATTATTTTCTTTACACTGTGTTTTACTTGTTTTCTGCTTTTAATTCACGTCTAAACTAGGAAAGAGACCACAGCTGTGTCTCTTGTGAGTCACTCAGAAATTAAATTTCCTATACCCTTTCACCCTGGTGGTTTCTAGTTGCCTGCTCCTTATGTTAATTTGGTCACATATTTCCTTCTCTCCTCTTTCGTTGGCTAATGAGAGTAAGCACAAAATAATCATTTTGTAAAATCACTCCCCTTCAGCTATTTAACTTTATCGAGCATTACACTGTATTCATAGAGACAGACTAGAAAGTGCCCAACCCCTTCAAATCTATCTTGCTCTTTTAAAGTTAGTGGCCCTCCACTTAGATAGCTAAAGTTTAAGTTACACCATCTTTCATATCTAACTGCTTAGTGCAGACTGCAGCCCTTATATTATCCCATTTTTTTTCCATCTTAGCTTTAAAATCTGTAACATCAAGTCCAAGACCACCAATTACTGGAGGGCCCACATTCAGCCTCTCAGTAGTCATCTTGAGCTCAATGCTTCTGTTTTGCTCCTGTTGAGAGACGGAGCACAGTGACATTATTTCCTCGGGACTGCTGATCACCAGAAAGCCTAACACCTGCTTATGTTTTGCTCCTGGTGAGGAAGGAGCAGAGTGCATTGATTTCTGACTGTTTCTGATTGGACAGCAAGTGTCTATGTTGGACATTCCTGATTGGTCTGGTTCCTATTCAAGGCATCTACCAGAAAAAGGCTAAAACAAGCCAATAGACCCTTGCATCATCTGGGGCAAGACTGTTGATCACTAAAGAGCCTGTGGCCTGCTTCTCATCTTGGGATTGATGCTACTGTTTTGCTTCTGGTGAGAGAAGAAGTAAAGGAGCATTGTATCCCAGCGGTGTGAAGCTGTGGTGAGACCAGTACTAGTAGTAGCCAGGCAGTAACCATTCAGGCAAATCTTTTCTTTTCATAATTCTTGACAAAGTTAATTCTTTCTTTTCAGTAAGTACTGATTAATTTGCTGCTGCCCAACGTAACTTTTGAAAACCTCCCTAAATACTTCATCTGTTAATCATCATTAACTATCAGAGTCTACTTATTAGTTTCCCCTCAAGTGTTTGGCAGTGCCCTGTGTAGTCAAAGACACTTTGAGTTGACATGTTTCATGTAAAAGCACCCTTGAAATTTCACTAAGCTGCATAGAGTATACCATCAGTGCAAGGCTATAATGCCTTCCACAGATTTAGACCAGCTACTACACAGACAGGGACTAAAGGTGGAGGTGTCTTGATTTACATCAAAAATAAAAATGCCTCAAGGCTGATCAAACAGGACAATGTACTTGAGCATCTCCATGTTCAAATCACCATAATAAAATCCCATACCACTTCCTTGCATGCTACAGGTTCCACACTATGACCCAGGAAAAATAACATGTATTTATATATATATTAGAAAGACTAACCATCTAAACCAATACCATATTTGTGGAAGACTTTAATTAACACATTATTAAATGGTGATCATATATAACACCAAACATACAGGCACAGAGATTCCTGGATTTTGAAAACACAAACTCCCTGGACCAGATTGTCAATACATTGACCAGGGGTACAAACATACTGGATCTGGTTCGCACTAATATGAGACAATGCTGCACACAGCTTAGTATAATGTCTTCTCTGGTAAGGTCAGACCACAGTATGGTTTCCTTTGGAGTAAACCTAAAACCTGGAACCCCATATAACTCTGGAATATTCCAAAACTACTCTAAGGCTAACTTCCTACTATTAAGTGATAATGTGACAAAATTTCAAACCCCCTTCAACTCTGAGAACACTGCTACCTACAGGAAACTATTAAAAAAGTTATACAAGCATGTTAATAGCTGCATTGAGGCAGCTGTATCTACCATGAGGAAGTACAGAACTAATTAAAAAATAAGCCATCCTGTTGAAATTACAACATCAATATACTAAAAAACACAGAAGACAGAAAATCATGACAAAAATTAGGAGGTGTAGCACCCGGCAGGATGAAAGCACTCTTATCAACCTAAACAAACAACTGAAAGAACAGATAATGTCTAACAAAGCTAAATTTGAGGTAAATTTGGCCAATCAGGCCAAGGGCCAAGGCATTCTTTAGCTATGTCTGGTTCCTCAAGGACAATACACAATTGTGTGCAGAGCTCACCTGTACTGAGCCAGAAGATAAAGCAAACCTACTGGCAGATACATTCAGCTCCGTCTTTATACCTTTCTCCCCCTCAACCTTCACTCAGGAAATATTACTCCCCCTACTATGACTAGGGAACAGGTCATTAATGCAATCTCTAAGGCCAAGAACACTGCATCAATGGGCCCAGACAATATCCCAGGATGAGGAAATGGTGTTCTCTGCATATCAGTATCCCAGGATGCCTTCTAAATAGCATAAAACTTGACCTATCAAGCCCTCTGGAATTGCTATTTAACTGTAGCTTCCAAACAGGCTTCATGCCTAAAGAATGGAAAGCAGCAACAGTCATCCCTCTGTGCAAAGGTATGCCATCTACAGACCCTGGAAACTACAGACCCATAAGTCTCACTAGTCTCATATGCAAAGTCATGTAAAGCATTATCATGGAAATGATCAATAATGACATAGGAAACCTCCAGAAACTGGAACCAACCCAATTTGGTTTTGTGTAGGGCAAGTCATGCCAACTCAACCCAGTGAACTTTTTAGAAGGTGACCAAAGCAATGCTTGAGGGCAAAATGGTTCACATTGCCTACGTTCACCTGGCCAAGGCATTTGACACAATGCTCCACTCAGACATTGTTGACAAACTCAAGAGGTTAGGTATAAATCCTTATGTCACCTAATGGATATTCAGCTGGTTCACAAACAAGATGAAATACGACAAAAAAAAACACACACTGGACCACTTTTTAAAAAGAGCAATGTATCAATTAACTAAACTTAATTAACCATTTAAAAAGATACCACACAATTACAGATATCCATCATACTTACTACAAAGATACTTCACTAATATAAGGAAAAAATAAATAATAAAATATCCACGATATGTGTTTATATTTAAAATATGTCCTCATTTCGATACATTTATTTTTTATATATTTATTATTTATGTCTTTTATATATATATCTATATATATATATATATATATATATATATATATATATATATATATGGTCACGAAGCTCAAGAAAGTAAATAAATAAATAAATAAATAAATAAACTTGCCATAACGTTTTGGTAAACAAAGATGTGCTAAACAGCTAAACAGGAATTAATCTGTTTCCTTACCCCCAAAAAATTGTGGTTTAATTGATTTGCACGTGTTTGTCTGAAGAAGGCAGGGTAAGAACCTTGCCGAAAGTGCTTACTGAAATACATTCGTCTTTTGGAGATTTGCCGGCTTTTATTGATTCTTCTTCACCTTTATTTTACATGGTTCACAAACAAGACCCAGGAAGTTAGAATTGAGGAATCCACCTCTACAAAGAGGTTGGTTACAAGTGGAGTCCCTCAGGGATTGGTCCTGGGACCACTCCTTTTGGTGTTTACCTCTCTGAAGTCACGGCCAATGTCAATGGCCTCTGACTGACTAAATTTGCAGATGATTGAAAACTAGGAGCAGTCATAGAATCCCCTACCAACACAAATGTTCTCCAGCAAGGGCAGACACAAACAGATAACTGGTGTCAGATCCATGGAATAAAACTACATGCTAAGAAAAGTATAATAGTATCCATTGAAAGTCATCCACCATCATATTGACAACACACCTCTAAAAACTGAGATATAAATAGGACCTGTTGGAGACACAAGTATGTATCCCAGAGACTACCCCTTCTCTGGAACAGGCTCCCCATCCATGTGAAGTAGAGTTCCTCCCTAACCCAATTGAAGTGTAACTTGGACAACTGGATGGGGAACAGGAAATTCATCCCTATCTTGGCACCTATGTCTCTAATGGATGCAGGCAACCTGTACATGGTTCATTTCCCAGGCCCCTGCTTGTAAATGTTTGATCCCCCAAACCCCTGCTTATACTTGTCAAGGGTACCAGAACTTGTCAGAGATTTGCGATACATAGCCAGGTTAAAAGGGCCCTCATGGTTGTTAGCCTAGTGCATACCTATGAAAAACTTCACAAGAAAAATATTCATGTTATAGTATGATTTCACTCTACGTTAACAGTCTTCAACAAAGCTTTCAAGTTATATCAGCAAGATGGTGTTTTTCATTCATTGTCATATTTTTGGTACAGAAACATCAATGTAAGAATGTATTAATTTAAAAATTATTTACCAGACTTCAGTAGTAGTGTAGTATGTATTGTAAATACTCTTAGTGCATTTTTAGCATTACCTATAGAGAAATAGTACCACTAAATTGCTAGTAATATTTTTTCCAAATATCTTTAATTTAATTGTATTGTGTTTTATTTTATTCTATTTTATTAAATAATAAATGTTGTCAATGCGCCATACCTCCATGACATTAATTACTGTACAATGTACTTCAATAGTAATGTTACATTATTTTGCTATGCAATTTAGAGCCCTAGTCTTAAACATAGTGTAGGATATGTATGCAAAACTGTGCACCAAAGCCAGTGTGATTCAGGAACACTGTCATACAATGAAGAAAATTCCCTTATGAAATCTCAGTCCCTTGTACTGTTAGGTATGAAAAAAACTATACAAATGACACACTTTAAACTATCCCTAATTCATAAAGCCTGCAGCAGCAGTAGTAGCAGCAGAGATCCTGTTGGCTGTGACTATGTAAGTTGCATAGTCAGAACTATGTGTTACCATCTGCTGTTCCATATGAGTTGTGCCAGTCATCCTCATAATCTTACAAATTGCCCAACATTGCATCACTTAGCAACGGCAGAATGCAAATGGCACATTGTTTATTTAATTCTGATAACAAAACTCCCATAACTTAAAACCATGTGGTACAATGTAGCCTACTACCACAACCGCACACACAATTACATCCAATCACTGATGTGGAAAAGCTCTCAATAACGTGAACTGAGAAAACCAGACATCATTTTATGCCTTTTATATACAAATGGGGTGTGATACATAAATCTGACAGGTTTATAAATCACTCATAGTCAGCCATGCTTACCAGTTTCTGCAGTTCCTTGTCAGCCTCATCCATAATCAAGTGTATGCTGTAACAGTAGGTGCAAATACAGTGATGCAGTATTCCGACATACATCTTGGCCTTTGAGTGTTGTAGCCAGATTAGCTCTGTCAGTAGTAACAATCTACAGGGACAAAGGGTAGGGCTGCAAACCCTACCCAGATGAAAATCAAGATGGGGAACTGAACTGGAGATCCAAAAATTGTCAAACACTTATATCAACTACAGCACCAGAATGCAGCCAATGTTGGAAAACATCAGGTTAGATTTCCAGCACACTTTCTCCCACATTTTGCCAGCAAGGAAAACAGCCACAAGAAATAGTACTCCTAACTGACGAGTACATTAAATGCAAAAACTAGTAAGTGCTGTATGTGGCACAGGAGTCTATAGTACACCGCAAAGTAAAATACACAGTACCTTATAGTACACAGTACAGTATAGCACAAAGTAGAGTATAATACAAGGTATGTTATAGTACACAGTACAGTATAGAACACAGTAGAGTATAATACAAGGTACTTTATAGTACACAGTACAGTATAACGCATGGTATTTTACAGTAGGCAGTATAATATAATATATTGTACTTTAATATACAGTACAGTACACCGTAGTGTATAAAACACGGTACTTTACACTACACAGTACAGTATAGTTCACAGTACAGTATAATACAAGGTACTTTATAGTACACAGCACAGTATAGCACACAGTATAGTATAATAAATGGCACTTTATAATACACAGTATAGTATAGTACACGGTAGAGTATAATAGGTACTTTACAGTACACAGTACAGTATAGTACACATACTGTACAGTACAGAGAAGTGTTTTGTACACAATACTGTATAGTACACAGGAGTGTACAGTACACAATCATATATAGTACAGAATAATGTATATCCTACAGTGAACTATACTGTATAGTACGTATTACTGTATAGTACACAAAACTGTATAATGCAAGGCACTACATAGTATACGGTAGTGTATAATACATAGTACTTCAGAATACACAGAGTGTATAGTATACACTAGTGTGTAGAATACAATAGTGTACTATATGCTTCTGCACAAAAGTCTCTGACAGGCATGATCTGTTTTAAAGCAGTGATCATGGCAGTATTCAAGTCTATGAATTGTAATGTTAATCACAGATGTTCAAACCATTATGTGAAAAGCATGCATGCCACTGTGCACTACTCTTATGAATCCATGAAGTTCAGTAATGTTTAATGAGTTAAGTAATAGTTCCACATTTGAAGTCATTTTATAACATAATACTGCAAAAGGTGCTTTTCCATGCATTATATTTAAAAAGATGTACATAATACAAGACAAATGTAAATACTGCCTTTATATTTTTAATGGAAATATGCTTATCATTGAAAGAACAATGTATTAATGCATTAATATGCTTCATTAAACAGTGTTAACTACAATGGAGCAATATTCATTTTTAGTGTATTAGTTTATGTGAATAGCGCTTGCAAGACTACATTTACCTAGCTCCTAAAGCATCAATAAAGTAGATGACAGACAAGCCTTTTCTTCTTCTTTTGGCTTTTCCTGGTTAGGGGTTGCCACAGCAGATCACCAGTCTGGTCATGATTGGCAGTAGAGTTTTACGGTGTCGAGTTGCCAGCCCAGCACCCATCCTTCCACGAAAGTCACATGCACACACCTAGGGCCAATGTAGAGTGTCCAATCCATCTACAGCATGTCTTTGGGATGTGGGAGGAAACCAGAGCACCTGGAGGAAACACATACAACCACAGGGAGGACATGCAGACTCTGCACAGAAGGCACCCCAGCTGAGGATAGAACCAGAGAACCTCTTACTATGAGGCGACAATGCTAACTGCTGCACCACCATGGCCGCCTACAGACAAGCATTTTCTGATGCCAAATATTGGCTTACAGTACATTATTCATTTATTGTTATAAAGTAATGGTACAAGATTCATTGACGAGTCTATTAAATGTTGTTTTAGACAGATCATTTATTTAATTAAATTTATGTTTCATATCTAATTAATAGGCTAGCTGCCTTCATTGTCCATTCTAAGCCTAGCCAATTTCCCTCCCAAAGGTGAGAATCAAACTACATACCTTATGTCTGGGAATCAAACACCTTAACCATTACACCAACCCTTGGAAGAGTCAAAGAGTATGTAAGTAAATTGTCATGCATACATTTACACTTCTTGCAGCTCATTGATTGCATTTTGTGTTGTATTTTGTGGTTATACTTCTGTACCACGGAATATTTAAAATGAATGTGGCAAGTGATATACAGCATTGCAGCAGATTTACAAGTGGAGGCAGAATGCTTTAAATGAATGCTGAAAGCAGCAATAAAATCTGTAAGAATACAAAGCTGAAAATCAAATGACATGCAATGAATATCCACATACAGTGAAGCTTAAGAATAAAGATTGGAATATACACAATACTGCTTAGAAAATTTTGTTTTTGAGTTTGGTGTTAGTGCCTTCTTTTCCAACTTCAAATTGTTCAGCAAAGCAACCATGTGGTACAATGTTCAATGAAATGAAATGATGCACAATGTGTGAAAACAGTATCCATGAGATTCAGTAAATTCTGTGTAGGCTTTGCACTAAACATATGTGGAGTTTACATGTGTGAGTGGTGATGTGAGCAGCAACGCTAATTACAATGCTAATTAAACATTCATGCTATGCACCGCATTGAAACATAAATAAGGAAGGTTTTGTGGCTGGCAACAGTGTTGTCAGGCAGGAAACCATGTAAATCAACAAGGATAGTAATCCTTTTTACGTCAAAGCAGAGTCGGTTAGTGTGTTTGTGCAGAATGCCACAATGATCACCAGGGCTTAACATATAAGTTTCCATAGCTCTCAATTTCTTAGTGCAAGACATCTGGACAAAGCCCAACATGATGGGGGAACAATGACTCAGAAATACAAACATATTTTACATATTTGCATGTTTAATCTTAGAAATGTGCTAGAATAACAAAGTTTGTGTAAAGTTACATTTTCTGAAGGATTTTAAGTCTGAAACTCAAATGTATGTAATTATTTAGTGACATCAGTCCTGAGATCATCTCAGTGACATGGCAGAAAAACACAAATGTTTTAAGGAACAGACCAAAAGATAAAGGCAAAAGTCTGGACATACTGCAAAAATCTGGACAGTTGAAAAGTATGAAATGTATATGGTCCAAACACAGTACAGGACAGTGCATATAGTGTAGAGTATTGTGAAATCCCATTCCTAGCATTCTGTACTGATGTTGTGCAAAAGGGTACATGGACTGCCACATAAAATAAACACTCAGGGGAAGTGTGTGAACTGAATATGGACACACAGATGAATTGTAGGAATAAACACAGGGAAAGAGGACAGGTGAAACAATCTAATGTGCAGTAAATGAGGACATATCAATGGAAGATGGTTGTAGCAACAACACCTATCATATGTCAGTTTGGTACAGTAGGAGCTGCACATTGAAAATGTATATTATGTGACTGTCACACAAGCTGACATAACAATGGGGAGGATGTCTGTGTGAGATAAGCATCTTTGCATGAACAATGCAGAGGACATCTATCAGAAATGTTATATACAATTAGGGTAGGGTGCATTTTGTGAAGCTGTGCAAACTGATTTGCATGAATATGAGTGTAATCTCAGTAGAGGTCTCCAGCAAGTGGGATACAGGTAAAGGCTCAAAGACAAAATTAAAAGAAACACACTCAACCATGGACAATATCAGAATAATACCACCAGTAATTCTATGTCTGTGACACAACATATGTGATTCTGAGTGATCAGAATGGGTTCTGCACAAACACACTTATACAACTATTATGACAAGTCTGCACTCTATGAGGGTAACCATACTCACCGTCCTGACACTGTAACATCTGCTGGAGGTGTTAGGCGGGACACTGCTATACATGTATGTGACATTATGATCAATACAGGCTAGCTGACAGGTGTACATGGCATATATAGGTTGAAGTGGGTTCAGTCAAACCCATTTCAGTCAAAGTCAGGAGGCTGAACAGCGACAATGTTGAACCTGACATTGTCGAAGTATGAATCTCACCCCCATCTCAACCCATGTTAAAGCCCGTTCCGAGGTTTACAGTGAGTCATATTTCAACAATGGTTTCACAGAAGTAGGTCGATGATCCCATCATTCAGTGGGGTCAGGTTTGACCTTCTGATGGAAAACCTATATATATATATATATATATATATATATATATATATATATATATATATATATATATATATATATATGGGTCCCCTTCCGTAGATCGAACGTTTACAAGTTTGAACCACATATGGCCGAGACCATATGTTCGAACTTGTAAAAGTTCGATTGGACTGAATGGAGATCTCCGTACAGTGCGGAAAGGGAAGATTTCCCATTTCCATAATGTAGTGCAATCTTGGAGTTGGTATATTTAAATAAGGGGGGGTGTGGGGGGTGCAGGGGGGTGTAGCCCCCCCTGCTATAGATGTTTAGTTTTGTGTTTTTTTGTTTTATTTGTTTTTACTTCAGTGTTCAAACTTTTACGAGTTCGAACGTATGGTCTCAGCCATATGTGGTTCGAACATGTAAAAGTTCGATCTACTGAAGTAGATATATATATATATATATATATATATATATATATATATGTATACATATACACATGGCACAATCCACATTGTCGCATATATTACCCATCCCAGTGTGCATCACTAGAACAGGTATCACACATACATCTGATGCAACAACTTAATGGGGTTTCTGCACCATCAGACAGTAATATTTATGCCATACAAAGAATATTTTGGTATGGCCAATAAGATGTGACAGCTCACTGTAGCAAAGTTGATACACTTCAGTTACACATCACTGGAAGATGTGTAGTGAGGTGCATGAAGAAGGGTGCATTGTACTCAGTTATTGGTGTGATAAAGGCTGAACTATGGAGGTATTATGGCCTGTGATGTGGATGTCCTTCACATACTCAGTAGTTGTTTTACATACAAGGGAGTAGTCAGCACTGTGGCCACCTGCTGGTGTACATTCCATATACCATCTACCCCAGGGCACAGGTCACATGCCTCATGGTCAGATCATAGGGTGTGATATCTACATTATACCAGGTGCAGGTGTTGTCATGGCTCTGGCAGCAATCTCTGGTGAGTGTCGATACTGTCTGCATTATACTAATATCATAGCTGGATTCAACGATTGCCAGCAATCTGTATTCCTTCAGACAGCTGTTTGGACACAGGATGTGTATGCCATTTGTGATGTCTGTGACATTAATGGATAGGAAAGGGCCTAGCAGACAGCCCTGATGTACGGACCTGATCACTGAACCTGAGATGTAGTTCACGTCACACATTTCAATATATTTCAATGCCATGTATGTGATACAGTGGTCTCCCCACGTGGTGATATAGCTGTTTATCGCCACATCTGACAGTGTTGACTGAATACCTGAATGTGGATTTGTGTCAAATGCCTTGGGCTTGTCAAGTTCAAAAGGATAATAATGTTGTCATTGTGCATGCCCTCGATGACCTCTTTGAGAACATCTAACATTTGTAATAGACATGATGTAGCATTAACAACTCACACATGTCTATTGTATATAGCTGGGATATTATCTGTGTCCATTTAGTAAAAAATCCATGATGACATGTTGCTCTACCTCACAGATGAGGAGAGTCAGGATGTTTCTATACATGCATGGATTGGGTGCTGTTGCCTCAAAACTCACATGGGTACATGTTGATGCACACCCTTCTACAGGAACATAGTCTGTGTGGAGGGTGTGTTGAAGTGTGTATTCAACCATGTCAGGAAGATGTATGTGCTGAGCCATGCAATAGGTGATCTGTGATGTTGCCACAGCCCATTGATTCTGTGTGATAGGCCTGGATGAAGGTAAGACAGTGCATACTGGCTATCCTGATCTGGCCTAGGGTTTGGACACAATCCCCCATGCAGTTATCATTGAAAAACACTGAAGCAAAAAACAACCAAGTCAGAGAATTAAGCACCTCAAATAGCCAAGCACAATAAATCAAATAATCCAGCAATGAGGTGGCAAACACAGCCCAAATGGAACACACTGAAGCTTTAATGTAAACAAATCGAATAAAACAAAACAATGTGAGCACTTTCGCATCTACTCAAGACACTTCATCAGACATATCAAATAAATTAATAGCGTTCATTTAAATACATTCAGAACACTTGTAATCTCCTAATTAACCAATCACATCAAAGAGTCAATCTAGATCTGACATGACTACTTAGCATACGTCAAACCAAATTGCTGTAGATAATACATTTTATTTATTTATTTATTTTACAGTTTGTTTACCGGGATAGTCTATTTGGCGAACAAGAGCCCATTTTCAATGGAGTCCTGGGGAGAAAAGCTCCATGAACAACAATATAATATGAAGACAATTCATTTACATTTATGTAATACTATTGAAGAACCATGATATTACACAACATGACAAAAATCCATGATTGCAGTGAAAATACAGTCAAAAAAGCAAAAGGTAAAATTACACACACACACATAAATAAGTCAATTAAAATAAGAAAAATCCATTGGTGCATATTCCTGCTAGATTTGTTTTTAAATTTCGAATGCTATAATATCGACCCGTTTTTATCGAAAACTCAAAATAGCAAAGCCATGGAACTTCAAAATCTTACTTGGGGTAAAATTTCGGTTGTCCGTTCCATGGCTTCGCTATTTAGTATACTGTGGTGGGAAGGTTACGGACCTGGGTAAGGTAAGCATGCAAACAGAGGTTACGGACTAGGTTAAGGTAAGTGTGGGAACGGATCGGGGTAAGGTGAGTGTCCGATAGTTAGGGACATTAGGGTTAGGGAACGGGTAAGGTGAATGTGCGATAGTTAGGGACTTTAGGGTTAGGGATCGGGTAAGGTGAGTGTGCGGTAGTTAGGGACTTTAGGGTTAGTGAGCGGGTAAGGTGAGTGTGTGGTAGTTAGGGACTTTAGGGTTAGGGTGCTGGTAAGGTGAGTGTGCGGTAGTTAGGGACTTTAGGGTTAGGGTTGGGTTAAGGTGAATGGATAGGTAGTAGTGTAGGGTTAGAATTATGGTTTTGTTAGGTGTATGTGTATGGTTTATTTATTTTGGTGTGCTTGTGTTGTGTGTTTGTGTTTCAGAACAGAAAATTTTTTCCCTGGGAAAAAAAATTTGCTGTTCTGTATGTTCGATATTTTGTGGTTTAGATATTTTAGGTACGATGAAATAGCATTCACTATTTAAATTGTACAATAGGGTAATATAAATGCGAAATAACACAGGGTGGACATTAGTTTTACATGAAATGTTAGCAGAGTTAAAGTAGGATAGGGGGATAAGAGGTGTTAATTGTTGAATCTAAGACAGGTGGGACAATAAGAAAAAAAAAGTAGAGCAAGAGTAGCAGTAAATGGCAATGCTCAGATCTGCTCTGAGCTACAACAGAATGGCATTAAATATACTGATCCCAAGGATATTCCCAATATCCTGGCAGATCAATTCAGTGCAAACTTTACCCCCTAAAGGACCCATCTCAATACTGAAAGATTGCCAAATTCTGGTAATAATGGCCGCACAGGTAAAAAACGCACTCTCCAAAGCTAAGAATGCAGTCTCCATGGGACCAGATGACATCCCAGGCTGTGTAACACATAAACTACAAAATGAACTGGCACCTCACCTAAGTGTCATGTTTAATCATAGCCTCAACTCAGGCTTCATGCCCACTGAGTGGCACACAGCTACAGTTATCCCACTCCACAAGGGGGGATCCACCTTGGATCCCGGGAACTACTGCCCCATCAGTCTGATGAGCCTGATCTGCAAGGATATGGAACATATTATCATGGAACTTATAAACAAAGACATTGTCAACCTTCAAACACTGGGCCCCATGTAGTTTGGGTTTGTGAAGGGCCGATCTTGTCTCCTGAACCTGATTAACTTCTTCAAATCAGTCTCCAGGGCCATGGACAATGGTAAGGTGGTCCACACTGCCTATCTGGACCTCGCCACTCTGGAATCATAGATAAACTTACTAAGCTGGGCATTAATCCCTACATCACTCGATGGGTTGTCAACTAGTTTACTGACAGAACCCACACTGTAAAAGTAGCCGGCTCCAAATCCAACTCCCGACAAGTGACAAGTGGAGTACCTCAGGGTTCAGTCCTGGGGCTGCTCTTGTTTAGCATCTACTTCTCTGAAGTGCAGGCTAACACTAAGGGACTCTGGCTAACAAAGTTCGCAGATGACTGCAAACTGGGAGCCATTATTGAATCCCCAAATGATGTGGATATTCTAAAAAAGGGCCTTACAGAAACAGATACTTGGTGCCAGAGCCATGGGCTCAAGTTCAATGCCAAGAAATGTATAGTTATCCCCTTTGGGAAAAACATGTATCCATGAATTACCACATAGGTGGTAGTACACTAAACACTGAAAGTGTGATAAAAGACTTAGGGACACAGGTGGACAGTGGTCTCACCTTCAATAACCCCATCGCCACAACAGTCAGGAAATCCTTCTATGTGGCACACCTCATCACTAAGGGCTTTTTATCCAGAAAAAAGGAGGTCATTGTCCCACTGTACTCATCCCTCATTAGGTCCATTATAGAATACAATGCCCCGTTTGGTATGTACCTCTCAAGACATCTGCAACAACTGGAAAGACCGCAGAAATACCTCACTAAAAGAATCACAGGCCTAACGCAGATGCCATATGCTGACCATCTAAAAAACCTCTTCCTATACTCTGTCGCATATCGTCTAGTCAGAGGCGATCTCTGCTTAACATACAAGGCCATGTCAAACCCAGAGCTGTTGGACATGCTAGACTTAAAAAAAATCCCAGTCCCTCAGAGACACACGCTCCAGGGATCTAAACCTTGTCATCACAATGAACAAAACATGCTGGAGGGATAGGTTCCTGACCCAAAGACTCCCCAGACTCTGGAATAGACTGCCCATACATGTCAAGCAGAATGCCTCTTTGGCCCTCTTCAAAAGGAACCTTGATGACTGGATGGGAGATGGGAAATTCACCCTGAGGATCACGTCAGTCGCCCTGCTAGACAGGGGTTCAGGGAAGTAAATACTGTGGGAAGAAATAGCCAGGGAATTGTTATGGCTAGGCTTGTATAGGCCTTAGGGCCAATAGCCTAGTACCAACCTATGAACCTAAGAACCTAAATGAGAAAAGTGAAGATGGTAGTAGTCAGAGAAGGTGAGTATGATGAAGAAAAGAGAGAAGAAAAGGAGTGTAAGAAATAGGGAAAAAAGAGGTGAGTCATGTGTTATGAGAGCAGGAACATTCCCAGAGGGTTTTGAGATGGGAATGAAGCAGGGTATTAAAGGTAGAGTGGTTGTCAGTAGTATGAATCAGAGGTGGCAGGAAGTTCCAGGACGAGCTAGGGAAAAGGATAGTAGGTATTTGCCTGGAGGATGAGCAGGCTTGTGCAGTTCAAGCAAATTCTAGTTATTGGATCTTGGAAGTCTGTCGGGTAGGTGCATTTTGAAGGAGGAGGCAAGGGAGGGACAGATGGAGGGATTAAAGATGAGTTTATGGGCATGTGTAAGTTGAATGTACGTAAGATGGTTGGGAAGTTCGAGCCAATTTAGTTTGTGTAGGGCATTGCAGTGGTGGAAGAAGGATTTATAGCCGGTAACAAACTTAGAAATTTTGTTATAACAGGAGGATAGCTTTGTTTTTAGAAAAGATTGAAGGTTGGTAAGAAGTGGGGCACCATATAGGAGAGAAGGAATGAGTAAGGTGTTAGAGAGTAAAAGTTTAGTAGTGGGAGTGATATAGCAGCTATGGCGGTAGAGCATGCCTAGTTTATGGTGGGTTTTCTTCATATTGGTTAAATAGCTTACACTACTTTCAGTTACATAACTGAAAAAGATGTAAAACTCTACATATCATATATAATTTAAGATACTCTGACTATAACAAAAATACATAAAAATATAAAGTATTTAAAAATAAGGCAGGAGCAATTTACATAATACATAAAATATATAGAGACGTGTAAAAACACATGGACTCTGGGTGGCAGTAAAACAAACAAAGAAACCCTGCATCATTTCATTAAGAAACCTAAAAAACATTACTTGTCTGTGTATAATATATGATATCAAACAGCATCTGGTATCTATATTCATAAAAATGGCTACCTTAGACCATGAAAAATTGTTGTAAGTGGGAGATAATAATTATTAACTTAGAATTAATAAAAACAAAACAATATTCTAATAGACCTAGACTAGACAATTATAAGAATTTTACAGAGAAACTTGAAATTAAATGGATAATTAGGTTTCAAGCTGATAAGGGACATGGCTAGATTGTCTCTTAAGCCTTTTCTTATAGATAGACCCCTGACACATTGATTGATGTTTGAGATATCTTGAGATAATAATTAGATGGATAGGTCCATTAGTATTTTGTTTTTGTTTTATTAATCATAAGCTAATAATTATAATTATCTACCACTTACAACAATTTATCATGGTCTAAGGTAGCCATTTTTATGAATATAACCACCAGATACTATACTATATCATATATCATACGCGGACAAATAATGTTTTTCAGTTTTTTTTTTGTTTATGAAATGATGCAGGGCTTCTTTGTTTGATTTTGCTGCCCCCCACTCAGTCTTTGTGTTTTTACATGTCTCTATATATTTTATGTACTATGTAAATGTGCTCATGCCTTATCTTTAAATACTTTATATTTTTATATTTTTACGTTTTATATATATTTTTGTTATAGGCTGAGCATCTTAAATTATATCTGATATGTAGAGTTTTAATCTTTTTCAATTATGTATTATCTACAGCAATTCGGTTTGATGTATGCTAAGTAGTCAGGTCAGCGCTAGACTGACTCTTTGATGTGATTGGTTAATTAGGAGATTACAAGTGTTCTAAATATATTTAAATAAATGATATTCATTTATTTGATATATCTGGTGAAACGTGTTGAGTAGACGCGAAAGCACTCACATTTCTTGTTTTATTTGATTTGTTTACATGAAAGCTTCAGTGTGTTCCATTTAGACCATGTTTGCCACCTCATTGTTGAATTATTTGATCATTGAGAAACTCACCCAGCTGGGGATTAACTCTTACATTACTAGATGAGTCACCAATTGGCTCACTGTCTGAACACATGCTGTGAAAGTTGATGAATCAACCTGTACCAGTAGATCACTCACCACTGGCGTACACCAGAGATCTGTTATTCATAGGTTCATAGGTGTGTACTAGGCTAAGGGCCCTGGAGCCTTTAGAAGCCTAGCCCATAGGATTACCCTGGCATCATGCCACCCAACCTTAGTTTCAAGTGCCTCTGTTGAGTAGAGCCACCTGAGTGATCCCCGATGTGAATTTTCTATTTCCCATCCACTCATCAAGATTTCTCTTGAAGAAGGCCAGTGAGGTGGTCTGTCTATTCCATCACATGGGCAATCTCTGGGTCATAAACCTGTCCCTCCAGCACATTCTGTTGATTGTGGTAATGAAGTTGAGGTCTCTGGAGTGTGTGGTGCGGAGGGATTAGGATTTCTTTAGATATAGAATTTCTAACAGAGCTGGGTCAGACATGACTTTGTAAGTCAAGCAAGGATTGCCTCTAAGTAGGCGATATGAGACAGAAAGTAGTTGGAGTTTTTTGAGTCTGTCCATATAGGACAAGTGTTTAAGGCCTAGGATCCTTTTTGTGAGGTACTTTTGCGCCCTCTCCAGTCTTTGCAGGTGTCTAGTGAGGTACATGCCAAAGGGGCATTATACTCAATGACTGGCCTAATGAAGGAAGAGTAGAGGGAGACAATGACCTCTTTTTTCCTGGATGCAAAACCCTTAGCAATGAGATGCATCACAAAGAAGGACTTTCTGACCACAGTGGCAGTGTGATGGCCAAAAGTGAGGTTGCTGTCAACCTGTGTTCCCAGATCTGTTATAATGCCTTCTTTGTTCAGTGGACTACCATCGATGTGGTAGTTCATAGGAACTGAGGTTTTCCCAAAGGGGATGATGACACATTTTTTGGCATTGAGCTTAAGGCCATGGTTCTGACACCAGTCATTGGTCTCAGTGAGGACTTTCTGTAGGATGTCAACATCACTTGGGGAGTCAATAATGGCTCCCAGCTTGCAATCGTCTGTGAACTTTGTCAGCCAGAGTTCCTTCCTGTTGGACTGGACTTCTGAGAAGTAGATACCAAACAGGAGAAGACCCAGGACCGATCCCTGTGGGAATCCATTCATGACTGGTTGGCAGTCTGACTTGAAGTCAGCTACTTTCACACTGTGGGTTCCATCTGTGAGCCAGTTTGCAACCCACCTAGTGATATAGGGGTTGATGCCTTGCTTAGTGAGTTTTTCTATGATTCCTGACTGGGAAATAGTATCAAAGGCCTTGGCCAGATCAAGGTAGGCTGTATGAACCACTTTGCCTTCATCCACAGCTCTGGTGATTGACTCAAAGAAATCGACCAAGTTGAGCAGGCATGATCTACCCTTCACAAAACTAAACTGTATGGGATCCAGAGTTTGGAGATTCCCTATATCCTTGTTTATTTGGTCCATGATGATGCGTTCCATAGCTTTGCATATCAGACTTGTCAGGTTAATGGGCGATAGTTCCCAGGGTCTGTAGTTGCTCCTCATTTGTGGAAAGGGATGACTATAGCAGTGCAACATTCAGTGGGCACAAAGCCTGAGGTGAGCCTGTGATTGAACAGAGCACACAGGTGAGGTGCCAGTACACTCTGTAGTTCATATAGAACACAGCCAGGGATATTGTCAGGTCCCATAGAAGCTGTATTCTTGGCCTTGGACAGTGCTGCTTTAAACTGTGCAGCAGTAATACTTGGTGCCTGGCAATCTACTGGTATTGTGATTGGTCCTTTGGGGGGGGGGGGTAAAGTTGGCACTGAATCTGTCGGCCAGTATATTGGCAATATCTATTGGCTCGGCATAGGAGGTACCATTGAGCAGTTGCTCAGAACAAATACAAATCTGGGTATTGCTGTGGAGGTTCTTTACATAACTATAGAAGGCCTTGTGGTTGTGTTTACTATCTGCTGAAATTCTGTTTTCATAGCTAGCTTTAAAGGATTTGATGAGGGATCTCAACTTTTTGTTGAGGCTGATAAGGGAGTTTTTCCCAGTCTTGGGACTTCACCTTATTCTGCTCAGTTTCCTCCTTCTGTTGTAGAGTTTATTTATGGCAGGGGACCACCAGATTGGCTTCCTTTTTTTGGAGGAGAGCATCTTGGTAAGGCAAGATCCATGCATTTGTGTATGTATACATACAGTACATTGGTGCATGATTTGGCAGTCATGCAACTATTCTCCATTTGCATGGGTGCCGTGAAGTCAGCCCAAAGTTAGCTTTGGAGAGTTTTTATGGTGGTTACCTTTGTGGGAGGGGGCTGTGGATTTCCAAGGTGATTAGTTTGTGGTCAGATCTAACCAGGGAGGAGTTGACTATTGGTGTAGAGCAAAGGTCACCCATGTTAGTAATGACCAGGTCAAGGATATTGCTACCTCTAGTGGGGGTAAGAACGAGGTGGTCTAGGGCATTGGAATTAATAAATTCCAGGAAATGTTGGGCAAGTGTATTGGTACATGAGTAGTTTACCCAGTTAATGCAGGGGTAGTTGAAGTTGCCCAGTATGAGTGTGTTAGGTTGGACCCTAATATTCTCCAGGGTGCTTAGGAATGTGAAGTGAGTGTCTTGGGACATGGCTGTGGACCTATAACAGGTTACAACCGGAATTGCTGTCTTACCAAATGTTAGCTGCACCTGAAGTATCTCTGATGCATTATGTTGGGCTACCAGTTTGGAGGTGTGCGCATTCTTTATGAATATGGAAACTCCACCACCTTTGGAGCTTCAGTCCAAGTTCTGGGGCTGAAAGGTGTGAAATGAGTTATAGCCTGGTAGTGCAGGGGTGATTTCCACTGCCTTGAACCAGGTCTCTGTTACAGCACACATGTCTTCTTGGCCCTTTACTGTTTGGACTGTATTTCTTGACAGTTCAAGCTAAAGTATATGGCCTTTGCCTTACCGCGTTTGCCGATTTTTGCATACTGGGTGCAATCATTGAGTCCACCAATGATGACAACATACTGCAGGAAGGGGTAACACAAATGAATGATTGGTGACAAAGCCACATGGTCTACAAATAAATGCAAAAATGTTTCTTTACTTTATCCTTCTGCAAAGTGGAACTCTCTGCTAATTACAGCATTGACAACAGTTCTGCTATGCTGAAAGCCAGTGATGTAAGTACTGGGAGCACATGTAGATAGCAATCTGAACTTTGACCCCCAAGTGTCCGAACTGGTATTGAAAGCCTATGTTGTGCACATAATAAGTTATGCCTCTTTATTCAGATCCAATGATTATATTACAGCACTGTACTAGAGCCTCACCAGAACACTAATAGAGTATAATGCTCTCTTTTGCATGTACCTCACCAGAGACATGCAGCAACTGGAGAGACCAGATGGGTTTCTCACCAAGAAAACACAGGGTCTACAAACCATGCCATTATGTATGTGGATATACTGAAAGCCATGTCACTGTAATCTGGATCGTGTAGGATGAGGTGACTTCTGCCTGGCCTCCAGGTCAGTATTTGACCCTGCCCTGGTGGGAATATTGCACATCCACAAATAAGGTATAGCTGATAATATCAGCAGTACCTGGTGAGAAGAAAACACAGGGCCTACAAACCATGCCATTATGTATGTGGATATACTGAAAGCCATGTCACTGTAATCTGGATCGTGTAGGATGAGGTGACTTCTGCCTGGCCTCCAGGTCAGTATTTGACCCTGCCCTGGTGGGAATATTGCACATCCACAAATAAGGTATAGCTAATGATATCAGCAGTACCTGGTGAGAAGATTATGGTGACCTGAAGAACCATACAGAAATTAATGAAAATAAGTGGATAATATGTTTTATAGCACACTGTCCACCTGGTCTCAATGAAACTGAGACAATAAAGCCAGTTCTGAAAGATAAATGAAATAAAATTAAATAATTTTGATACACAGATGGATATATAAGTTTTTTTACAGTTCTAGTATATGTTTTTTAAAAGTGTTAGTCTATGGTTTTTTACTTATGTTATATGCAGATTTTTGTATTTTTTTAGTATTCCTAGTTGTATTCAAATCTTGTGTTTTAACCTTTCTCAACATATATTAAAGTATTTATTTATGTATTAGCTTTTTTTGTGTTACTTCTTTAAAGTTGTAGTCACATGAGTCTCTCCTTTTTGTATTTAAATCCTGTGTTTTAAATGAGCTGACTATTTGCCTGAAGAAGCCTGTATTGGTGAAAGTCTAGTACTAGCTAGCTTTAATAAATTTTCTGCTGTTTAAGTATTGAGTGTCACGGTGCCGGTTTACTTTACATTTTGTTTAATTTTACCTGATTTCTTAGTACACTGGCTATATCTACATGGCGGTATTTTTTTATACTTGTGTTTTTTGTTCTTTTTTCACCCATGTACATGCCAACTCAGTATAGTTCAGTACCATCTACCAGCACGTATCAACAACCGCTAATACCAGCAATAAATGATTTTCTTGAAATGACTTCAAATCCACTTATGCAAGGTGTTACTTTGGAAGATGGGGATGTGGTCGACAGCTCAGATGGTCAGCAGAATATATATATTTATAGCACTAAGCTGCGTGAGTTTGAAACTAAAATGAAACAGTTTAAGAGACTGCAATGGCAGCAGCTATCATTTGATGTGCATATAAAATACAAGATAATTCCTAGGGGTCTACGCATTTTGAAAATGCCCACCTACAGGGACAAATATCCCACCTTGTTAAGACAATGGCAGGCCTTAAATCCTAACTGCTCAGTTCAGTATATAAAACTTATGAACCAGTTTTTTCAGCCTGTTGAAGCTCATTTAAACTCAGAACTTGTACAATAATATAATGACCTTATAGCAAAGATAAAAACTAATTCTTATTCTGCTCTATTAGCAGAAACTATGGACCAAATTATTGCTTTTGCAAAACATTTAATAGAAATAAAAAAATGCAAACTTAACACAGACATTCATGATTTTAAATTCGGTCATGTCTTTGCTTGCTCAAATCAATGTCCACATGCAGTCAGGAAGCAACAACAACCAATAGCAAACGATGAAAATATACAGGAAACACCATTGCATATGCTTCCAGTTTTAGCGACTATCATTGTAAATCCTGTACATTTTGCAAGTAATCTCCTGAATTCTACAAATATGAACACTAATACATCAGTTCTGGTAGATTCCAACATTGCTTCATCATTAGACTCTTTAGAACTGTCTTCAATGCTAAATGAACCATACAGTTTACCACAGGAAAAAATGAAACTTCAGAAACAACAGAGGAAGGAATAGAACGAGACAAGCAAGGCAAAGGATGCAAACCAAAAGCCAGTCCAGGAGATAAGTGACATTGTTTTTAACCTTTCTCAACATATATTAAATGAATATGAACTAGCATTACTGAATAAGGGTCTTACCTTTATTCCTGCAAGTATAACAGACATTCATGGTATGTTAACTGATGTCAAACTGTTAATAAGGAATTTGAATCTTAAGCTATTATATGGTGTAAGCAATTCAACTGAGTACAGCACAAATGTGTTATCTAGAAGTAGTACTTTTGTGCCAGTGAATTATCCTATAGCAGCTTTTGAACAAGCAGTGGGAAATGATATTTATCAAGAAACGAAAACCAACAGTCGTTTTTACAACTTAACGGTTGAGCAAAGACAAGCTATTAAATCTTTAGCCGCTAACACCAACATAGTTATAAAAGCAGCAGATAAGGGTGATGGCACTGGTATTTTAGACATTAATGATTACAGTACTAAAATGTACAATCTGTTAAGTAGCAATGAGTATCTAGCCATCGACAGGAAGCAGATTAATAGTATTATAACAAAAGTGAATAGTATGATCTATGACATGCACCTTAATGGAGAAATTATTTTGGAAATGTTGGACTATTTTCATGTGACTGCTCCCAAAATACCAGTCACATACGGGATTACAAACAGTCATAAATCAGTTACTTCCCCACCATTAAGACTGATTGTTTCAGCTTCAAATTACAGAACCCATCCATACCTCTCAACTGTCCAGATTTTTGCCTCACACTTTTGATCTGTTCCTCAAAAATTTGTGGTTTTCTGGCCAATCACTGGGATGCTCTGAGAATTGAAGTCACTAATTAATGACATACACTTGAGTTTCAGACTTTAAATCCATCAGAAAATGTGTGTCAACAAAAACACTGTTACTCTAGCAACTTTCTATGTTTTTTAAAAGCAATATTTACAATCCGTCCCTATTTTTGGGATTTTGTCCCCCCATTTTCACAGGCTTTGTCCAGATTTCTTGCACTAAGAGGTTGAGAGGTATGAACCAATCTCAAACTACTTAGAGCATAAACTTAAACATGCCCTAAGTTATTCTACTACAATAATTAAGGATGCATCCCAGTTTTTAACACACCTGTATGACTGGTCTTTATCTAACAATATTGCCAACAGTTAATTTGTCACATTGGATGTTGATGCCCTATTTACAGCAATACCGAATGATACTGGAATAGAGTACATTCATAAATTTGTAGCATTCCATACAGTTTTTTCAGCAACTTAGTCTAACATCATTTGAGACTTAGCAGAACTCATTTTAACTAACATTTTTTTTTGTTTCATAAAAATATATATAAACAATGTAAAGGAGTAGCCATAGGTACGCCCATGGCTAATAGCTATGCAAATTTGGTTATGAATACATGTGAACTCAATTTTATTGTTTCTGAAATGAATAATAGCTTTCTTAAATGTTTTGTTGTATAGGCATTTCATGGATGATTTGTTTTTAATATGGAATGGTTCTCTTTCTGCATTTTCTAACACTTTATTATATTTAAATTCAGCTACTGAATTTTATGGGTTAAACATCTCATACATTATACACAAATAGATTTTTTAGATATTAAATTACTTAAGAGAACTAGTGATAACATTAAAACTACATTATTTAAGAAAGATGTCAGGAAAAATACATATCTGCACAAGAGTAGTATGCACCCTCCTCATGTTTTTAAAAATATAGTAAAAAATCAGTTTATCCATGTGGCTGGACTGATCATAAGAAAAGAAAAAAATGGACATATAATTTAATAACATGGTCAATGGCTTTTTTTTAAAGGTTATAAGGAATATAATGTAATGAATGTAGTAAGACAGATACACCAAGATAGCATTGATAAAATTAAACCTATATTTTCTGATAATCACATTACTTCACTAAGTAATAACGATAAAGGTAAGGAGACAAAAAGAGCTTTATTTAGATGTGTTTTACCCTACAATGTTCATACTCATCAGATATAGGATATAATTGAAAACACTAGTACATTACAATATATTCTTACTTTTAAAGACATAAAAGAGTAGGTAAGCTAACTGTTGAGAATAAAATATCTAGTAATTTAAAAAATATTTATATGTTATAAGGAACAGGTGAAATATATAACCAGAGTATCTATATCCAAGTATGGAACCCAAAAATGTAACAATTGTCATTTCTGCAGGTATATCTTCACAGAAACAACTTTTAAGCATCCGGCTAGTCTAAAACCATTCCATCTTAGATGCCATGGGACGTGTAATACTAAAAACATAATATACATGGCGAAATGTCTGATCTGTAGTGCCTTCTACACATGTAAAATGAATAGAAAGTTTAAAGAGAGAATTTGTGAGCATATATCTGACATAAAATGGCAGCTAGACAGAAAATGTGTTATACAAGCATATTAAACAAGCAGACACATCTCACAAATTTTGCTTTTTTATTTTACAAAATATACAGGAAAGCTTAAGGGGCAGTCACCTGAAGAACCATGCAGAAATTATTAAAAATAAGTGGATAATACATTTTAAAGTACAATGTCCACCTGGTCTCAATGAAAGTGTGACAATACAGCCAGGTCTGAAAGATAAAATAAATAAAATTAAATAATTTTGATACACATATATACATGATTTTTAAGTTTTAGTATATGTTTTTTTTTACTTGTTATATACAGATTTTTGTGTTTTTTTTTAGTATTCCTAGTACATGTAAAGTATTTATGTGTTAGCCTTTTTTGTGTGTTACTTCTTTAAAGGTGTAGTCACATGACCTTTTCCTTTTTGCATTTAAATCTTGTGTTTTAAATGAGCTGACTATTTGCCAGAAGAAGCCTGTATTGATGAAACTCTAGTACTAGCAAGCTTTAATAAATGTCCTGCTGTTTAAGTATCGAGTGTCATGGTGACAATTTACTTTATATTTTGTTTTATTTTACCTGATTTCTTGGCACACTAGCTTTATCTATGTGGCAGAATTAGTTTATATTTGAGATTATGGTAATAGCAGTGTCTCAAATGCTGGTGTAAGAGGCTTTCTGTAGCGTCAAGCAAGTGCACGAACACACACCCTAGCTGAGTGTAGTAGCAACAGAACCCCCTACCTCTCTAAGTACACAGACTACAGAACTCTGCATTTAAAGCAAGTGCCACAGCTCAAGGCTGACATGGATTCTCTCAGACAACATTTTATATCTGATGAAATCAGCAGTTTCTGATGAGGAGAATATGGTAATAGTGTCCCACATCCTGGTGTAAAAGGCTTTTTGTAATGTCAAGCAAGTGCATGAACACACACCCCAGTTGACTGCAGTGAGAATAAAACCCCTACCTATCTAAGTACACTGACTACAGAAGTCTGTATTTAACACAAGCAACACACCTCAAGTCTAACTTGGACTATCTCAGACAACACTTTATAGGTAATGACATTAGCAGTTTCTGGTGAGGAGAATATGGAAACAGTGTTCCATTTGCTGGTGTAAAAGACTCTGCAATGTCAAGCAAAAACACAAACACACACACACACACACACACACACACACACACACACACACACACACACACACACACACACACACACACACACACAGTCCCAGTTGACTGCAGTAAGAAAAGAACCCCTACTTATTTAAGTACACAGACTACAGAACTCAGTACTTTATGCAAGCACTATGAAACAAGCCTGACTTTTACAAGGCTGCAGAACAACTTATATTGGATGATATCATCAGTGCATGTAGGAGAAAAGATGTTAGAAGGCCTGCATGAAATGGATATGTAGGTATGTGCAAATGTCAAAATAAACTGTCAATTCATGGGATTGTAGTGGCAACTGTAGGATACACACTTATGCTCTTCTGGCTAGACAACACAGAATAGTTGACAACAGTGAGAACAGAACCATGACATAAGTACACAGACTATAGAACTCAGTACTTTACACAAGTGCCACAGGAGAAGTCTACTTTTAGACCACTACCCATCTAAGTACACAGACTACAGAGCTCAGTACTTTACACAAGTTCCACAGCAGAAGTCTGACTTTTAGAAGGCTGCAGGACAACTTATAGTGGATGACATCAGCAGTGCATGTAGGAGAGAAGATGTTGGGATGCATGCTTGAAATGGATGTGTAAGCATGTGTAAGTATCAAACTAAACTGTTAACTCATGGGATTGGATTGGTAACTGTAGAATCCACACTATGCTCATCTGACTAGACACACACATGCACACACCCCAGTTGACTGCAGTGAGAATAGAACCCCTACCTATCTAAGTAGACAAACTACAGAGCTCAGTACTTTATGCAAGTACCACAGTACAAGTCTGCCTTTTACAAAGCTGCAGGACAAATGATAATGGATGACATCAGCAGTGTATTTTGGAGAGAAGATGTTGGGAGGTCTGCATGAAATGTATGTGTAGGTATGTGCAAGTGTCAAAAGACTGTCAATTCATGGGATTGGAGTGGTATCTGTAGGTTGCACATTTATGCTGTTCTGGCTATACACACACACTCACACACACACACACACACACACACACACACACACACACACACACACACACACACACACACACACACACACACACACACACAGAGTTGACTGCAGTGAGAACAAAACCCCTACCTAAGTATTCAAGTGCCATGGCAGAAGTCTGACTTTTCCAAGGCTGCAGGACAACCTATAGGGGATGATATCAGCAATGGATGTAAGGCAGAAAATGAGTGGAGGCCTGCATAGGTTCATAGTTTCATAGGTTCATAGGAGTTTACTAGGCTAATGGCCCTAGACCCTTTACAAACCTAGCTGTGTAAAACCTCAAGTACCCTTATTGACCATAACTGGATGTCCATTGTTAGCAAAGTGATGTTTTGATCAACACCACATGCCCCTGTGCATGAGGGACATACACACCACCCCTGGGTTGAATTTATGATCACCCATCCAGTTGTTAAGTTTGCCCTTGAATAGGGTAATTGAGGAGCACTTCTTCACATGCAGTGGGAGACTATTCCAGAACAGCAGCAATTACTGGGAGATATAACTCTCTCTCCAGCATATTCTGTTTATGTCACATGTTAGGTTGAGATCCCTGGCACAAGTTATTTGTGTCCCATTTGATTTGTGGATATCCAGCATTCCAGTAGGGCAGAGTCTGAGACTGCTCTTTAGGCCATGCACAGGTCACCTCTAAGCAACCTGTATGACAGGGCTCAATCTTTCCATGTATGTCATGTTTTGGAGGCCCTGGATTCTCCTGGTCAGACACCTCTGTGGTTTCTCCAGTTGCTGCAGGTGTCTGGTGAGGTACATGCAGAAGGGAGTGTTCTGCTCAATTAGTGGTCTGATAAGGGTCAAGAACAGCAGAGCTATGACCTCCCTGGTCTTGTGTGCAATGCCCTTAATTTTGAGGTGTGCAATGTAGAATGTGTGTCTTACCACTATGAACACATAGTGATCAAAGTTTAGGTTGCTATCAACCTGTGTTCCCAAGTCTTGCACCACTGAATTTGAGCTTAGAGGGGCCTATGTATATCATAATTGGCAGGGGTACTTCTTTGCCAAAGGGGACAATGAGGCATTTTTTTTGTTAAGTTTCAGTCCGTGAGTTTGACATCAATCATTTATCTGTGTGAGCTCTTCCTGTAATATGTTAATATTATTGGGAGACTCTATATGATTGTGCCCAGTTGACAGTCATCTGGAAACTTGATAAGCCACAGGTCATCTACCTTCACTTGGACTTCAGAAAACTAGTTTCCAAACAGTACAGGATCCAGCACAGATCCTTGTGATACTCCACTGGTAACTGGTTTACTGATGGAGGTGGACATGCCAACTTTGACAGTGTGTGTTCTGTTGGTGAGCAAGTTGGCTACCCATCTAGTCATGTATGGGTTAATCCCCAGATTGGAGATTTTCTCTATGATACTTGAATGGGGGGATTGTGTCAAAGGTCTTGGCTAAATAAACATAGGCAGTATATCCTGTTGTTTTGGGCACATTACCAAAGAAGTCCAGTAAGTTTAACAAGCAAGATCTACCCTTGACAAAACCAAAATGGATTGGGTCAAGAGTGTTGAAGGTCATGTATGTCCCGGTTTATAAGGTCCATGATGATTCTTTCCATAGCCTTGCAGATAAGGTTGGTTAGGCTTATGGATCAATAGTTCTAAGGGTTAGTTGGTGGATGTGCAGACATGTTCAACTGTGAAGATAGTTCTAGTTCTGCATGTTTCCAGACTGACGTGCATTGCATATTACACAGTACTTGATATTAATTTATGCAGTGCAGTTGATATACTTGTGAAAAAGTACTGAGACACTAGGGTTACAGTGCATGGGGGGAGGCAAAACATGGCCTCATTGTAAATATGTGACATATTGTTAGATAGGACCTTCAGTTTTTTATGTTTCCACATGTAGTTTTATGGCATACAGAGTAAATGGACAGTAAACAGCAGAAATATATGCTAATAGTAATTTTGCATATTGTAGTGGAGAGCAGTTGGTTTCCACGATAGCTGGCAAAGAGTTTTCATATGTGAGATACACATTTCCATTACTTTCCCTACTTGAACATAGTTAAACAGTATGCAAATGCAAGCTGCATTGTTAAAAGTCTGAGAGTTAGTATTGAGTCTATGAAACACACCTGCTGCTTAGCTGACTGTGGCAGCAGATGTAAATGCATTGACACATTTCTTTTTGAACTCAGATGAGACTATGTTTAAATTCAGGTGTAATGTAATACTTTTAAACAAACTGTGACAATACAATGACATATTATTCTGTATAGTACATTCAGCATATGGTATTGTGTGTGTTGACTTAGCACAAAGCGGCTTTATGTAAAGGTAACCACAGCATTGTAAAGCTGCTCACTGTCACTTCACATTGGTGGGCAATGCCAAACTCCCGCAAACATAGAGGCTAAAAAATAAAGGGATCCATTGCTCATTCTATTCCTTATGTGTTTTGTGTGCGATTCTATTTTTTGACTATATTATAGGTATTAAAATAGGGTAGATAGGAAAATGGTGAAATGGGGAGCAAGCGGGGGAAGAACAAAGAGAAAGCAATACAGGAATGTGCAGGAGGGAGGTAGGAAAGAACCATAGATATCCATTTATTCAACAGTAAAAACTGATAATATGTGAAGAATATTAGCGGAATTTGGACTGTCACCTTCACAGAGGGCTGACAACAACATAATCATGTTGTATAGCCAATTTGAGCAAATCAAGTGTGTCAAGAAGACAGGTGTGTGAAATGGAGAGCTATGTATCCGACAATATTTTTTTGTTGTTTTTGTTGGGTTTTTTTTGTGGGACATGTGCCAATTTTGTTAATTCAATAAGAGAGGAATGCTTGGTAAGGGACATGGGCATTTCTGGGTCAGGTAAGCTGGGTAGATGAGGAAGCAAATGCAAGCAAATGAGACAAACAAGACAAGACACTGGGATGGTAAGGGACACAAAAGGTTGGAGGACACCTTGAATGAGGTGAGGGAGGGAACAACACATGCTCATGCCCATCAAACATGGAGACAGTGAAAATCAAGTCTTTACCTACTGGACTGTCATTACTATCCCCTTACTCTGCTGGTGACTGGAGTGCTTAATGTTTTCTCCTCCTACATATCATGAGGGTGAGCTGCCTCTCCATCCAGCATAGACATGCACCAATGGTGAGGTGCATGCCCTTACACACCAATCCTGGCATCTTCTGGTGAGTGATGAAATCCCCACCTCCACCACTGCTTCCAAAGGGTACCAGCTGCCAGGGTAGTACTACCAGAGGGCACAAGAAGTGCATGCAGTAGAGGCAGTCTTTAACCAATACTGGAACCACAAGTACATCCACAAACACTACTCAAACCACGGCTTGCACCTGTCACCCCTGGGCTTCCGGATATTGGCAAAGGCTCTTGCCACCCCCATAGTGCCTTTTTTAGGCAAGGCTCAAATGATAAACCTACCACCCTAGAAAACAAAAATGGAGAAAAACTAAGGGTAATACTGCTCAATGCCAGAAATCTAAACCTCAAGATGCACGCCCTCAAAGCCCTCCTCAGTATGGAGAACATCGATGTCTGTGATGTGACTGAAACCTGGTTCAAGGCTCCTGAGAGCACCCCAGCACTATCAGGTTATACCTCATATCATGCGTTCCAGCCCCAAAATCCGGACCGAACCACAAAAGGAGGGGGAGTATCCATATTCATAAAGGATACCCACACCTCCAGGTTAGTGGCAACGCACGAAGCATCGGAGACCATCCAGGTGCAATTAACCATAGGTAAAACTGCCCTACAGTTTGTAGCATGCTACAGACCACCCTCTCAAACTCAGGAAACCCACACATCCTTCCTGAAGACACTGGAGAGTATGAATGTCTCTCCAAACACCATCATAATGGGTGACTTCAACTACCCAAACATAGACTGGGAACATTACTCAAGCCCCAACACCCTAGCCCAAAGGTTCCTGGAGTTCATAAACTCAAATGCTATGGAACAACTAGTCACCATTCCCACAAGAGGAGAAAATATACTAGACCTGATCATCACAAACATGGGGACAAAATGCTCCACACCGGAAGTATATCCCTCATTGGTGAGATCAGACCATAAATTAATCTCACTGGAGATCCACATCCCGCCCCCAACCCCAGCAAAAAAGACCACAGTGAAGAACTTCTCAAAAGCAAACTTCACACTTCTTAAGACTGGAGTGGTATCCTTCAAGGCCCCCGAGCCAGTGGAAACCACAACCCACGCTGCTGAAACCAATGCCTTCTACGAGCACCTCCAGGAATGTATGGATCAAGCAATCCCTAATAAAATCAAGACCCTTTCCACCAAAGGCAGGCGCCCGGTCTGGTGGACCTCAGCCATAAACAAACTCTACAACAAGAGGAGAAAGCTACTACATGACAGACCAAAATCCCTAAAAGGGAAGGCATCTCTGATCACTACTAGCAAAAAACTACGATCACTCATAAAATCATCCAAGGCCAACTTTGAGAGAAAAATCGCTAATGACACAAAAGACAATCATAAGGTCTTCTTTAGCTATGTTAGAAACCTGGGTGGAAACTCCCAGATATGCTCAGAATTAGTCCAAAATGATACAAAAATCACTGAACCCACAGACATTGCCAACATACTGGCAGACAGGTTCAGTGCAAATTTCTCCCCTCCCTCCCCCCCAAAAGGAGAAATATCTATCCCACCAGAGTCTAGCCTCCCAAACATCTCAGATGCCCAGGTGAGAGCTGCTCTCTCTAAAGCAAAAAACACAGCATCAATGGGACCGGACGGTGTCCCCGGCTGTGTGCTACACGAACTCAATGAGGAACTAAACCCACACATAAGGCTGCTGTTTAAGCTTAGCCTTACTACAGGATACGTACCCAAAGAATGGCGTACGGCAACTGTGGTCCCACTCCACAAAGGCGGTGCTTCTACGGACCCTGGAAATTACCGCCCCATAAGCTTGACGAGCCTTGTCTGCAAAGCTATGGAGAGGATCATAATGGAACTCATAAATAAAGACATTGGGGACCTACAGACACTGGATCCTACCCAATTTGGCTTTGTCACGGGCAGATCCTGCCTCTTAAACTTAGTCGACTTTTTTGAAACAGTCACTAAGGCTATTGATGAGGGTAAGGCAGTTCACACAGCCTACCTTGACCTAGCAAAAGCGTTCGACACAATACCCCACTCGGGCATCATAGTAAAGCTCACCAGCTTAGATGTAAACCCATATGTCACAAGATGGGTTGCAAACTGGCTCAAGGACAGAACCCACAGGGTTAGAGTTGCTGGTGCCATGTCAGACTCTAAGCCAGTCACGAGCGGTGTCCCACAGGGCTCAGTCCTGGGCCCCCTCTTGTTCGGCATTTATTTTTCTGAAGTGCAGGCAAACATTGGGGGATTGTGGCTGACAAAATGTGCAGATGACTGCAAACTGGGCACCATAATTGACACTCCATCAGACACAGACATCCTCCAGAGAGGTCTCATAGAAATGGATAACTGGTGCCAGAGCCATGGCCTTAAGCTAAATGCCAAAAAATGTATAGTCATACCCTTTGGGAAAACAAGGTAACCCCTAATTACCACATAGGTGGTAATCCATTAAACACGGAAGACGTTATCAGGGACCTGGGGACCCAAGTTGACAGTAACCTCTCTTTTGACACTCACATTGCCAAAGTGGTTAGGAAGACCTTCTACATTGCCCACCTGATCATGAAGGGATTCACATCCAGATCAGGAGAGGTCATTGTACCCCTGTACTCTTCACTTATCAGACCAATGATTGAGTACAACGCCCCATTGAATGTACCTTGCCCGACACCTGCAGCAGTTGGAAAGACCCCAAAAGTTCCTCACCAAAAGGATAAAGGCTCAAACATATGTCATACGGTGCCCGACTGAAGAAACTCCAGCTCTATTCAGTCGCATACCGTCTGCTCAGAGGTGATCTGTGCCTGACATACAAGGCCATGTCCAACCCGGAATTAATGGACATGCTCCACCTCAAAAAATCCAAATCCACCAGAGCCACGAGAGCAAGAGACTTAAACCTCAACACGGATATAAATAGGACGTGCTGGAGGGACAGATTCATCACCCAGAGACTCCCTACACTATGGAACAGAATCCCAGTCCATGTGAGGCAGAGCCCCTCACTGACTCTGTTCAAGAGAAATCTTGACGAGTGGATGGGAGATCGTAGGTTTACCCCGGGAATCATCTCAGTGTCACTGCTGGACAGAGGCACAGCAAGCTAATGGGTATAGTATTCTCATCCTAAGGGGTGGTGAAAGCCACACACACTCTGGCTAGGCTTATAAATGCCCTAGGGCAGATAGCCTAGTATGAACCTATGAACCTATGAACCTATGAACTTGTGGGAACAGTCAAAAATAGTTGGTAAATGATTATAGGTCAGAGGCAGACCATACTAAAAAAAGCACCAATTCTTTATTAAATCCAAGTAATATGGACAGTTAAGCTCTTTTGTTTCTAATATGAAAAACTTCTTCAGAACTCATCTGAAACTGCCCTACCAGCATTTTAAATAGTAACACATTTAAAAATCAATTAACCAATTAATTTAACTAAAATAGAAATTAAAGGTCCCTGCATTTTAAAGATTCCTACATTTTTAAAAAATAGGAAAAGCACCATAATGAATTTCATATAATAGAACAACATCAATAAAAATATTATTATTACATTTTTATAGGTTCATAGGTTCATAGGTAGGTACTAGGCTATCAGCCAAAGGGCCTAAGTAAGCCTAGCCAACAAGGTTCCATGGTTACGCCACCCAAAAAAGTTATTTTCCTGTGCCTCTGTCAAGCAGAGCCACAGAAGTGATCCCCGGGGTGTATTTCCTATTTCCCATCCACTCATCAAGATTTTTCTTGAAGAGTGCTAATGGGAAACTTTGCCTGACATAGAAGGGTAGCCTGTTCCAGAGTATGAGAAGTCTCTGGGACAGGAATCTATCCCTCCAGCATGTCCTGTTTATTGTGGTGACGAGGTTTAGGTCCCTAGAGCATGTAGCTCGGAGGGATTGGGATTTCTTTAGGTGTAGCATGTCCAATAGCTCTGGGTTTGACATAGCTTTATATGTTAGGCAGAGATCACCTCAGAGTAGGTGATATGCTACGGAGTAAAGCTGGAGTTTTTTGAGACGATCAATGTAGGACATCTGTTTGACACCAGTAATTCTCTTTGTGAGGTACTTCTGTGGTCTTTCCAGCTGCTGCAGATGTCTTGTGAGGTACATTCCAAAAGGGGAGTTGTACTCTATAATGGGTCTAATTATTGTCGAGTAGAGGGGACCAATGACCTCTTTTTTCCTGGATGAGAACCCCTTTGTGATGAGGTGTGCCACACAGAAGGTTTTCCTGACTACTGTGGCGATGTGATTATCAAAGGAGAGATTACTGTCCACTTGGGTCCCAAGGCCTCTTATCACACATTCGGCATTAAGTAGACTACTGCCTATTTGGTAGTTCATGGCTACAGAGTTTTTACCAAAGAGGATGACAATGCATTTTTTGACATTGAGCTTGAGATCATGCCTCTGACACCAGGCATCTGTCTTAGTGAGGCCCTTCTGTAGGATGTCCACATCATTTGGGGACTTGATTTGGCTCCTAGTTTGCAGTCATCTGCGAACTTCATTAGCCAAAGGCCTTCTGTGTTAGCCTGCACTTCAGAGAAGTAGATACCAAACAGGAGAGGTCCCAGGACTGAACCCTGTGGTACTCCACTTGTCACTGGTTTGAAGTCAGATTTGGAGTCTGCAACTTTTACAGTGTGGGTTGTCAGTGAGCCAGTTGGCAACCCATCTTGTGACTTAGGGATTTATACCTAGTTGAGTGAATTTAGCTAAAATTCCAGAATGGGGGATGGTGTTGAAAGCCTTGGCAAGGTCAAGATAGGCTGTGTGAACCACCTTACCCTCATCTATGGCTTTGGTGACTGCCTCAAAGAAGTAGGTCAAGTTCAGGAGGCATGATCTGCCTTTCAAAACCCGAACTGGGTGGGGTCTAGAGTTTGGGGTTACCAATGTCTTTGTTTATAAGTTCCATGATGATACGTTCCATGGCCTTACAGACCAGGCTCATCAGGCTAATAGGACAATAGTTCCCAGGATCAGTGGCGGCTCTTTATCACATAAAATCTACTCATAAAATCTATAAATATTAAGTTATGAAGGCAGTGCTACCAGGTTGGGTCCCAGATGTGCTGGAGCTAGTGCAGTAGGGGTAGGCTGATCTACTGGGGCTGTCCTACCTATCTGTGCTGTGTAGCATTTAGTGATTTGGTACACATGTATGACATGGAGACATTTTGACAACATATAATAGAAAATAAAAAAGAGAGATAAGGGTTGGGGTGAGAAAAAAAAGAGATAAAATTAGTACCATCATATGGGACATGCAATGCATTAACACAAGTATACAAATATTTTTATCTGAGGTATTACATTTAAGAATATGTCCTAACAAATGCACACTATACTGACAAATTGCTGGAAGTAATCCTTGAAATGTGCATATATTATAGATATGCATGTTCAAATTATACAGATTACAGTTAACAGTAGGGCATTTATGCCACTTGTATAGAGTTTAATTTAATGCAAATATTATTAAAGAAATGCAGTACTGTATAGTTGTGACTTGTGGCATTTGAACCCAGAACCTCTGACTACAGTCTTATATTTGACTCCTAAAGTTGGTGTGTGCTACAGATTAATGCATGCATACTTGCTTTTACAGATAGGATATGCATGCTCAATTTGCTACAACTGTATAAAACAATCCCAAAAATCTAGTTTTAACTTTTAAAGCTACAATAATACTTATCTCCTGCTGCATACATACCACATGCTTCCCTCAATCTCTCCATTCGAGCAGCATGAGCACGTCGAGTGAACTCTGTGTTGGCATTAGCTGGGGAAAGAACAGAAAAGAACAGAAGAGCATCATGCATAACAGTCTTGCATAAATTTACCTTTCTAAGTATTGCAAATATTCTCTTGTCATACTTACACAGTTGTGGGATGTCAACCAACAGTTGAGGGTATCTGTTTTGTGTCTGTGTAGGTCATTAAAATGATGCCTACATTGTTCTCCAGTATGCAGGATGCCAGTAGTGCTGGATGTAGCCTGAGCCAAACTACTCCATGCCTCAGACTTGTACTGGGAGCCAGAATAGTCCTGTGGCACTTTACCAGGAGTCCAATAAATATCCTGGACTCCTGGACGCCCAACCTCTGTGCCCTAAACTAGGCAGCTTCCCCATTAACTCAAGACCTGTCTACATCTGATCTAGAGCAACGGAAAATGACACTTTCTCACCCATTCCAGTCATCAGGTTTACTGGTAGTGTGCAAACCTGAGCAACGATGCCAACCATGTTTGCATGATGTTAAGCAGAATGTAGCAGTGCCAAGCAGGGATGACATAAATATTTGAAATAGGAAGGTTAATCTGACACTTGACCTTAGTTTGACAGGGTATCTGATGATGTAGCTTGGAAATATGTATTGAAAATTGGAAGGTAACTGTTAGGTGAGTTAAGTTTGCAGACATGCACTGAGGGCATAAATGGCATGACCAGACATATTTGTTTTTGAGTTTATGCATTGATAAAATTGATTTTTAAAGAGTGGGATTCAAATCTAGGCATAAGGGGCAAATCATTTTCATCTACAGCGTTGATTTTCTATCTTTGCTGCAGAAGAAGTGCTGCTCAGACATAGTCAGGAATCATTCATAAATACAGTTGGCAGTCTGAAGTGCTGCACATGCATGTGTGTGACCTGACAAGCTTCTTGTATATAGATCAAGTTGTGTATGTGTCTTTAATTGCAAAGGCCATCCAAGTCCAGATAGCAGAATTATACTTTCAGAAATATAGTACACAGTGCACTCAGTCATACATCTGAAAACACACTAAGGGTGTCTTATCCCTCATACATATAATTCATATCATCTCCACTGAGAGTGACTATAATGGGAAATGGAACAACAGTTAACCTATCTGGAACTTCCTATATTAGAACCCAGGACCTTGAGTACGGCACTCCTACAATTACACCTGTTGCCACAAGAATGTTGAAATAAAACTTGTCTATTTTACAGTTCATTACTATAAACTGCACTGTCACAACAGTAAAAATAGGCTGCACATCCTGTAATAGAACCCAGGACTCTCGATACTCCAGCCCTACACTTAAACCTTCTGCTACAGAACTTATATGACATTTCCATCAATTCCTGCTCATTCTTATGTTCTCTGTGTTAACCAACATGCAATGCTGCTTAGCATGTTTACAGGGTGCCCAACAGAATTAATTTAATGCATCTATTTCCAATTATTGGCTGCTTGCATCCTATCTGCAGGTGTTCAATGACTGCAGCTGTTGAGGAACCTTGCTAACTGGAAGCAAAGAAAAAAATGCAACAATTTACTCGTTTTGACCTTTGAACTTTTACAGATGCCCTGTCTGCAGGTGCTCTGCAGGTGTTCTGTCTGCTTCCTGAGTGGGTTACTAGTCCAGGATTGCGCACTGCTAAGTGTCATGCAAAAGAGGTAAGTGCAGCCAAACCTGACACTAATTTTTCTATGTTTCTCTTGTTTGTGCTAAGCCATGCACTGCACAAAAAATGGACAAACAAAAATAAATAATTTGGCCACTATACACTACAAATACTTTTACTAACTTAATATAGTTGCAATTTACACTATCTGTCTTCGTATTCAATCTCTCTTACTTTATTTATTTCTGTGGCTGAATAAACAGAATTGATTAAACAGTATTCTTACTTATGAGAATACACAAACAGAATTGATAGAAATTTAACACACTGGGTTTATTTTCTTGTATTGTATACCTCTATAATATGCATTTGTCTTGTATGGGTCTATATTAAAAGATCGAAGAGGTCTTTCAGCAACACATCTTGGTCGACATCTAATGAGCGAACGCACTAAAGTGCAAATGCTCAAAACAGCGATTTCTTTCCCTCGGAAAGAAATCGCTTGGCCATTCCCACGTATTTGTCCCTTTACTCACTGTAGTGTGATCTTGGAGTTGTTATATTTAGTTGGGGGGTGTGGGGGTGATGCCCCTCACGTTGTTATGTTTAAAGTGTGTGTGTGTGTGTGTGTGTGTGTGTGTGTGTGTGTGTGTGTGTGTGTGTTTGTGCGTGTGTGTTTGTGTTAGTGGTTTCTTCCCCAGGGAGAGAAAATGCTGTTTTGAGCATTCGCGCTTTAGTGCATTCACTCATTACGTGTCGACCAAGAGGTGTTCGCTGAAATACCTCTTTGGTCTTTTAATATAGACCCGTCTTGTATATCTACTTCAATTTGTATTATGTAAACACTTTCTTGACTGTCAAAGTTAAGCTGATGTTATGTAAAAATTAATTCTATGGAGGTTTTCTCCCTGGGCCTCCACTGAAAATGGGTCGTTGGGCCCAGTAGACTTTCTTGGTCAACAAATGTCAATCACTCAATCAATCAATCAATAAATAAATAATAAATAAAAGGGAAAAGTAGTTAAAATGCAGAAAAGCAATCTATGATATAAACACTACAGAATATTTGTTAGTATACATGAAATATTTCCACACAGGTCTGGATTTGAATTCTCACTCCAATGAACTTTTAGAACACAGTAAGGGTGCCTTATCCCTCTTTGCCAGCTTTGCAGCAGGGAACTGAAATCATTCTACATACAACCAACTGCAACATCATCCAGAGTACTAAGAAACCACATAATAGTTATCTGTACATGTATAAATTACTGATGTAGTGCACTGAGTGATCACACAACCATTTATGACTATTGCTTGCATAAATGCAGCTCTGTCTTACCTATCTGTGTCTGTTGTTCTTTCTTGTCTTATGTGACTAGCAGTCTGAGACATGCAGTTTGTAAGGCATTCTATATCTGTGTCCTTAAAATGTGTGAGGATATTAAAATGACAATAATATACAGTTGTCAACAAAAGAAGGGGAGGTTGGATGTTAATGAACATAAGCTTTGAATTGTGTGCTGCTTACGTACATTTCCAACCTTGATAAAATTACTTATATACACTTTGTAAGTCTAACCTGACATATCCATTGAAGATAGAGCAGTCAGCATTGCTGTTGTATTTTCATTGTCCCTACCAATAATCATTCACAGTTGCAATCTATTAGCAACAAACACTGAGGGTATGTTTACATCTGGATACACGGATCTAAGCATTTGGGATTCAGCAAGTCTAATGAGTTCACACCTCATTTACATCTTCACTGTGCTAACAGCCCTGAATCTACACCATAAAAAGGCAACCGTTTAGCCAGGGAACTTGAAGGTGAGGACACTTGTTTATGTGGAGAACACAGAAGAGGCTATTACTTTGTGACATATCTGCACAGAAGCTATTGAACTTGAGAAGGTATGCTTGCATTTTTTCAGCTATATACTTCAGATGCTGTAATGTCATTTAAGAAAAACAGTTTCATATTTATATAATATATTAATAAGCAAATGCTACTGTTATCTGTATAGACTGATGGCATGGGCATGTCTGCCAATGCATTTCACAGGTATTTATGATCGGCAATAGCTTAAAATGGAATGTTCTATGTTAAATCTGTACATGTGTTTTAGGGACAGGTCATTTGATAGCATTTTTAGCATTTCACTGATGGTTTGTTAGCAAAATGTGTCATGTGCTTTTTCTTTTGGGGGTGGGGATCAAAGTTGCATTTCTGTTTTAGCACAAAGATATCTTGCTACTGTTAATCTCCCTTGTATTACATTCAGCCTTGCTTTGTGTATGAATATAATATGTTAAACCCACACAATTCCTGCTGTTCATATTTCAAATATTTAGACTGTTTTATGTTTCTCCAGTGGGTAATACTGAAATGCTACATTTTCCGTTTTATCTGGGAACAGGTATTTTAGTTATGTGATACTTAAGTGTGTTATCCTTCTGTTGTGTTTTAGGACACTTAGGACTATGGCACCCAGACGTCTGAGTCCCCCAAAACCTCCCTTCAGTGAGCCGGAGAATCAGGTCATTGTGGAAGCTTTTAGATGACATGGTGTCTTTCTGCTTGAGAGGGGACATGGAGATATGTCAGGCAGAATGCAGATTTGGCAGCAGATAATTGCAGATGTGAATGCAGTAGGTAGCCACAGCAGTACATATGATCAGGTGCTGCATAGGGCCACTGACATGATCTCATCTGCACAGAAGAGAACAGATGCAGTGGCCCATGACTGGATAGGTACTGTGGGGGCCTACTAGAGAACCACCACTAACAGCAAATGAAGACTTCTTGTCCACTGTCAGGGATCCAGAGAGCTCCCAAACACCCCAAGGAAAGTGCAGAACAGCATAGGTTCATAGGTTCATAGGTAGGTACTAGGCTATCAGCCTAAGGGGCTATGTAAGCCTAGTCAACAAGGTTCCCTGTCTTATGCCACCCAAGAAAGTTATTTTCCTGTGCCACTGTCAAGCAGAGACACAGAAGTGATCCCCGGGGTGTATTTCCTATTTCCCATCCACTCATCAAGATTTTTCTTGAAGAGTGCTAATGAAGACCTTTGCCTGACATAGAAGGGTAGCCTGTTCCAGAGTATGGGAAGTCTCTGAGACAGGAATCTATCCCTCCAGCATGTCCTGTTTATTGTGGTTCAAGGTTTAGGTCCCTAGAGCATGTAGCTCGGAGGGATTGGGATTGCTTTAGCTGTAGCATATCCACTAGCTCTGGGTTTGACATAGCTTTATATGTTAGGTAGAGATCACCTCAGAGTAGGCGATATGTTACGGAGTAAAGCTGGAGTTTTTTGAGACAGTCAGTGAAGGGCATTTGTTTGAGGCTAGTAATCCTCTTTGTGAGGTACTTCTGTGGCCTTTCCAGCTGCTGCAGATGTCTTGTGAGGTACATTCCAAAAGGTTAGTTGTACTCTATAATGGGTCTAATGAGTGTCGAGTAGAGACTAACAATGGCCTCTTTTTTCCTGGATGAGAACCCTTTTATGATGAGGTGTGCCATGTAGAAGGACTTCCTGAATGCATGTCCTTGACATTGGTGCTGCTGTTTTAGGGATGGCAAGTATGTCCTAGGAGGAGCTTCCGGTAGGTTTATATATCACAATTGTTAAATATTTTCAGCAATATGTTAGTTCTGTTTAACAAGAAATTCATTGGGGGGGGGGATTATAGATTGCTACAGTTAACAACACATTCTGATTGATTACACATGGGGCTTAGGTTGGACTTGTCATCCAAGTTTTTGTTGAAAATATAGTTAATGGATATATAAGGGGCAAAAAGTTGTAACCCCTGTGTAGCTCCCACTGTATTTCATTGTAGAAGTAATAGACTGTAGTTTGCCATTACACCACAAGATGGAGCTCCTTTTCAGGAATATAAAAGACAATTTTGAAAGTGAAAGAAGGGGCTGTAACACTAGCTAAAGGAGGGAAGACTAAAGCATATAGCTGAAGGGAAAAGGGGCCTTGCAGCATGACTGGATTTTTTTCCAGTGTTTTGGGACAGGGAAGTGAAGTAGCAGATTGTGTCTGTCTCTTGCTGAAATCCTGGATATGGTATTTTGTGGAATCAGGAGAGAAGTCTGAAACCAGTAGCTCCATGCCTGCTATGATTCAGCAAGAAAAGGAGTTTCCTTGGGCCTAGTACTGAGAAGCCATGGATGATTATCAGAGTTCTGGTATGTGATTTTCTACTTTTCTCATCAGAGGAACCATGGCACCTGGTCACTAGGATATTCTCAACGGAGTGGTGAGAGGCTCTGGCCATCATTTTATATTTTTATAAGATTGTGGTTTCCCTCCCCTTTAATGCTTTGTGGATTATAAATAATTGGGATCTATATGAGCTTCAACTTGGGCCCCATCATGCCGGCATCAAGACTGTAAGTAGTCACTGGCCAGTGAACAAGGTATAATAGAGTGTTTCATAGTTGGTCTGTTTAGAATTGATCAAAGGGGGTAGAGGGTGTTAGTACTGCTGAATGACATTGCATTCTCTCATATTTGTATTGTGGTACTATAAATCTTTATTGTTCAATGATAATGTATTTTGCCATGTTAGTACTTTTTCCCCTAAAGAATCTTTACTGCTCAATGACATTGCATTTTCTCATATTTGTATTGTGGCACTATAAATCCTCATTGTCCAATGACATTGCATTTTGCTTGTGTTAGTACTGCTGCCTTCAAGAATTTTGCTGCTCAATGACATTGTATTTTCTCATATCTGCATTGTTGTGTTGTGACTCTTTTATTGCTTAATGAAATTGCATTTTTCCCGTGTTAATATTGCTGCATTATAAAGCTTTACTGCTCATTAATATTGCCTTCTTTGTGCATGTTTGTATGTCAAAACCTTCTTCTGTTGAGTTATGGGGAAAAAGGTGAATGTAGGTTTTCATTGCATGCATATTCTCACATTGCATTATTGCTAACTGGTGCACTGTTGAAATGATTTGTTTATTGTTGTGCTATTGCCTTTTTAAAATAGATGTGTCACCTAGAATAAAATCTGTCCCTCTTATCACCTTGGTGTGTTGGGCCTAATAGGGGTGTCACCAGAGTTAGGTATGAAGGAACCCATATCTCTTCAGCTACACCTGCAGGTGCGCTACATTTGGGGGCTCGTCCGGGATTGCCTGCACTGCTTTAGACTCCACCCTATTCCCATGTACATGTGGAATGCAAATCCAGCAGAAACATGAACCCAGAAGCTGCAGTTTCACTGCCCATAAATACTATAAGGCCTGAAGTTTTGAATGCTTTGGAAAATATTGTAGAAAAATGGTTAAAGCCTACACAGCCATTCACTGAGTTTGTCTACCACAAATTACATTTCTTTTCTGCCAACCCTGGTTCAGGGCTCCCAAGAGCACCCCAGCACTACCAGGTTATACCTCATACCATTCTTTTCAGCCCCAAAACTTGGACCGAACCACAAAAGGAGAGGGAGTATCGATATTCATCAAAGATACCTACACCTCCAGGTTGGTGGCAAAGCACGAAGCATCAGAGACTATCCATGTGCAACTAACAGTGGGTAAAACTGCCTTCCAGTTTATAGCCTGCTACACACCACCCTCCCAAACCCAGGAACCCCACTCGGCCTTTCTGAGAACACTGGAAAATTTGAAGGTCTCTCCAAACACCATTATATTGGGCGACTTCAACTACCCAAACATAGACTGGGAGCATTACTTTAGCTCCAACACCCTAGCCCAAAGGTTCCTAGAATTTATAAACTCAAATGCTATGGAACAACTTGTTACCACTCCCACAAGAGGGGAAAACATACTGGACCTGATCATCACCAACATGGGGACTCTATGCTCCAGACCAGAAGTGTATCCCTCACTGGTAAGATCAGACCATAAACTAATCTCACTGGATATTCACATCCCGACCCCACCCCCTGCCCAGAAAACCACAGTGAAAAACGTCTCTAAAGCAAATTTCACACTCCTCAAAACAGAGGTGGAATCCTTCAAAGCCCCCGGGCCTGTGGAAAATACGGCCCAGACTGCAGAATCCTTTATAAACGCATTCTATGAACACCTTCAGGAATGCATGGATCATGCGATCCCAAATAAAACCAAGACCCAATCCTCCAAAGGCAGACGTCCTGTCTGGTGGACCCCAGCCATAAACAAACTATACAATAGAAGGAGGAAGATACTAAATGACAGAGCAAAATCCCAAAAATGGAAGGCATCACTGATCAGTATTAGCAAAAAACTACGGGCACTCATAAAATTGTCTAAGGCCAGCTTTGAGAGACAAATTGCACAGGACACTAAGGATAATCACAAGGCTTTCTTTAGTTATGTTAGAAACCTGGGTGGTAATTCCCAGATATGCTCAGAATTAGTCCAAAATGACAAAAAATACACTGAACCCACAGACATTGCCAACATCCTAGCTGACAGGTTCAGCGCAAACCCCCCCCCTCCCCACCAAAAGGGCAAATATCTATCCCAGCAGATTGCCCCCCTGACATCTCAGATGCTCAGGTAAGAGCCGCCTTCTCCAAAGCAAAAAACACAGCATCAATGGGACCAGACGGTGTCCCGGGCTGCGTCCTACATGAACTCCAAGAAGAGCTAAACCCAAACATAAAACTACTGTTCAATCTCAGCCTTACTACAGGATATGTGCCCAAAGAGTGGCGTACAGCAACAGTGGTCCCTCTCCATAAAGTTGGTGCCTCAACGGATCCTGGGAACTATTGCCCCATAAGCCTGACTAGCTTGGTCTGCAAAGCTATGGAAAGGATCACCATGGACCTCATAAATAAAGATATTGGGGACCTACAGACACTGGATCCTACCCAGTTTGGCTTCGTTAAGGGCAGATCCTGCCTCTTAAACCTGGTTGATTTCTTTGAAACAGTCACCAAGGCCATTGACGAGGGGAAGGTGGTCCACACAGCCTACCTGGACCTCGCAAAAGCCTTCGATACAAAACCCCACTCGGGCATTATAGATAAGCTCACCAGCTTAAATATAAACCCCTATGTCACTAGATGGATTGCAAACTGGCTCAAGGACAGAACCCACATGGTTAGAATTGCTGGAGCCATGTCAGACTCCAAACCAGTTACAAGTGGTGTCCCACAAGGCTCAGTCCTGGGACCTCCCTTGTTCGGTATATATTTCTCGGCGGTACAGGCCAACACGGAAGGACTGTGGCTGACCAAGTTCACAGATGACTGCAAACTGGGCGCCATAATCGACTCTCCAGCCGACACAAGCATCCTCCAAAAGGGCCTCATAGAAACAGACAACTGGTGCCAAAGCCATGGCCTCATGCTAAATGCCAAAAAGTGTATAGTCATCCCCTTTGGCAAAAACAAAGTGCCCACAAATTACCACATAGGTGGTAATCCATTAAGTACAGAAGAAGTAATTAGGGACCTGGGGACCCAAGTTGATAGCAATCTCTCATTTGTCAACCACGTGGCCAAAGTGGTTAGAAAAACATTTTATATAGCCCACCTAATCATGAAGGGATTCACATCTAGATCAGGGGAGGTCATCGTGCCTCTTTACTCATCCCTCATCAGGCCCATAATTGAGTACAATGCCCCTTTTGAAATGTACCTTACCAGACACCTGCAGCAACTGGAAAGACCCCAAAAGTACCTCACCAAGAGGATCAAAGGGCTCATAAGAGATGCCATATGCTGCCCGGTTAAAGAAACTCCAGCTCTACTCAGTGGCATACCGCCTGTTCAGAGGCGATCTGTGCCTGACGTATAAAGCCATGTCCAACCCGGAATTAATGGACATGCTGCACCTCAGAAAATCCAAATCCCATCAAGCTACGCGCTCGAGAGACTTGAACCTCAGCACTGAAATAAATAGGACATGCTGGAGGGACAGATTCATAACCCAGAGGCTCCCTTCTCTCTGGAATAAAATCCCAGTCCAGGTTAGGCAGAGTCCCTCATTGACTCTCTTCAAGAGGAATCTTGATGAGTGGATGGGAGATCATAGGTTTACCCCGGGTATCACTTCTGTGTCACTGTTAGACAGAGGCACAGTATACTAACCTCGAAAAAGGGCATAGCAAAATAAATTTAAAATGGGTGGTGAAAGCCAAACACATTCTGTCTAGGCTTATAAATGTCCTAGGGCAGATAGCCTAGTTTGACCCTATGAACCTTTGAACCAACCCACACCTCAGGGAGAGGAAGATTTTGAATCCTGGATGGATCAGGCCTCACAAGCCCTAGAGGAGTGGGATATCCCAGAATTTCAGAAGAGTTAGCGGATAGCTGAAAGTCTAAAGGGATTAGCTGCAGATACCATACCCAACCTAAGGATGGGTAAGCAAGATTGCACAGCCAAGGACTATTTAGCAGTACTGCAGGATATGCTTGGAAGGACCAAGAGGGCTGCTGACCTATTGTATCAGTTTGAACATACATACCAAGAAGTTGGTGAGAAGCTATCTGATTACATTACGCAATTAGATAAAATGCTCCACCAAATCATCCTATTGAAGGGATCATAAAGAAGGGGTGGATCCGAAAGTAGCTGACCTAGTATGGATCGGACAAATTTTACAGGGAGCTCAAGCTATAGACCCAATTGTGTGGAAAATAAGGATGAGAAATAGGGAAGAGACTCTAACTTATTCTCAGTTGGTAAAAGAGGTGAGGGAAGAGGAAGCCCTGTTGGAAGCCAAATCTCAGTGTTCAACAGCAACTAAAACAGTGAATGAACACCAGCAGGAGCCTATAGCCATGCTCACTACTCAAACAGGAGTTGTGGCCCAGAGTGTTCACAATGTAGAGGTGTCACAGTTGCAGATGCAAGTGTCTTTCCTGACCGACACCATAGCTCAAGTCACCGAAACAGTTGCAGAATTACAGAAAGCCATGGCAACTTTAGCTGAAGGGAGGAATACATCAGCTAGAACCTCCATGAAAGGACTCAGGGAAAAATCAAATAAGCCAGTGCTTAGAGTTCCAACTGGATTTTTTTTTTTGCTTTGGATATACAGGGCATATAAAGTGACAGTGTCCTAATACAGAGAACTTAAAAAGAGTGAACGAATTATTATTGGCTAGTGCAATGCAGGGAAACTTCAAAGGACCTCATTAAGGAGCCAGCTGAGTGCCCAATTACAAAGAGCTCCGTAAAATCTAACATCAAGAGACAGCATCCTGGATCTCCTTTCCACACTAAACCTTGTAATATGGAAGAGAAACTACCTACTATGCACACTTCTAGCTCATCTGAGGTGAACAACCAAATTGGAAAGCCATCTCAGCCAAAATCTCAGCATCTGAGACCACAAAGCATTACTAAGCAAGAGTCTTATCTGTTAAAATGGCGAGGTCAACCGGTGGTACCTCAACCCCTTGCTGACTGCTGTACAGCTGAACAACACCAGAAACAGAAACTACCTGAGGGCCTACTTGGACCGTCCCCTGTCATGTCATTAAAAATAGAAGGAGTGTATAGTAAAGCACTGTTGGATACTGGTGCATAAATCACCATTCTGTACAGAGACTTCTACCAAAAATAATTAAAGCATTTGGCACTTGAAAAGTTAGAAGATTAGAAGATTAGGAGATCTGGGTGACACAAAGTTCCCTTATGATGGTTATGTCTCATGCAAGTTAGAATTTCCCACTTCAGTTGTTGGGTCAACAGAAGTTTTTGAAACACTCACAGTTGTGTGCCCCAGGCCAAAAGGAAGGGATTCAGCATCTATTTTAATGGGGACAAATACTGACCTCATCAGAAGAAGGCTAATGCCTTAGTTGACCCAGGAACACCCAACACTACATCTTCTCCTGAGACCAGTTTTCTGTGCCCTTCAAAGGGAGAAGGATAATAAGAAGAATGAAATTGGTCATGTGTGGACCCTGTCTGGGAAAGAGTATATAATTCATCCTGGTCAGGTCATCTGCTTGAGAGCCAAAGTGAGGATTTGTGGAAAAACAGTTTCATCTCATCTCATGATGGAAACAGATCCAGAAAGTGACTTGGTACTGGGGCTGGAACTAGTCCCAGAAGTTTGGCCTGCAGACAGGTTAAAGCATCCTTATGACACATTGCCTGTGGTGTTGAAGAATAAAGGAAGTACCCCCATTGTCCTGCTTTCACAAGTGCATTTGGGAAATGTTTATGCTGCCACTCCCTTACCTGCTTCTGTGTTGACAAGGAATGAGAGCAGAGCCAACGAGTTGAAGCTGGACGATATTGAGATAGGAGGTGGTCTCTTGCCCACTGAGTGGCTAACCAGAATTAAAGAGCTACTAATGAAAAAGAAGAATTGTTTTTCTACTAGTGAACTAGATATGGGCTGTGCAAAAAGTTCAGAACACCAAATAAGAGTAAAAGAGGACCAGCCCTTCATGGAACGTTCCAGAAGAGTAGCCCCAGGAGACCTGGAAGACTTAAGAAAACATTTGGAAGAAAGAACTAAAAGCCGCAGGGATAATTTGAGAGTCAAGAAGTCTGTATGCCTCTCCCATTGTCGTTGTCAGGAAAAAGAATGAGTCAATGTGCATGTGTGTTGACTATCGTACTCTGAATCAGCGAACCATTCCAGACCAGTACACAACTCCCTGGATTGAAGATGCTCTAATTGCCTGGTGAGCAGTAACTGGTTCAGTGAGCTAGACTTAAGGAGTGGACACTATCAAATCCCTTTGCACCCAGAAGATAAAGATAAGACTGCTTTCATCACCCCTTTGGAATTTTTTTGAGTTTGATCGCTCACCTCAAGGTTTATCAAATGCACTGGCAACTTTCCAGTGAATCATGAAATGAACAGTTGGAGACATGCATCTCCTGGAAGTCTTAGTCTACCTGGATGACATCATTGTCTTTGGGAGGACCCTAGAGGAGCACAAAGAAAGACTAATGAAGGTATTGGACAGGCTTGAGAAGGAAGGCCTGAAGTTGTCATTGGACAAATGCAAGTTCTTCCAACCTTCAGTGACCTATGTGGGACATGTAGTGTCTGCAAAAGGAATATCCACAGATCCCAGCAAAGTTGAAGCAGTGACATCTTGGCCCAGACCCAAAACTATCACAGAGCTGCGATCTTTCCTCGGGTTCTGCAGTTACTATAGAAGGTTTGTGGAAGGATTTTCAAAGATAGCAAGACCCTCTAAACCATTTGCACCAAAATGATGAGAAAGCAGATGAAACAGATGAAGATATCCTTGTGAAAAAGCCTAAGGGACCGAGTGGTTCTAAAGAACTCATCAAGAGTCATTGGGCTCCTGAGTGTGAAGAGTCATTTGAACAGCTTAAGTATTGCCTCACACATGCCCCTGTGCTGGCATATGCTGACTCAACAAAGCCATACACTTTACATGTGGATGCAAGCAGTGATAGCTTAGGAGGAGTCCTTTAGCAGGAGCATAACAAGAAGCTGAGACCTATGGCTTTTATCAGTCGGAGTCTATCCCCCACAGAAAGAAACTACCTTGCACACAAATTGGAATTCCTTGCCTTAAAGTGGGCGGTAGTGGAAAGCTGCATGATTATCTCTATGCGGCTGAATTTGAAGTGTAGACTTACAACAATCCTCTGACATACATCCAGACCACTGCAAAGCTAGATGCTACTGGCCACAGATGGATGGCAGCTCTATGCAACTATAATTTTAGTGTGAAATACCACCCAGGACATGAAAATGGAGATGCTGATGGTCTGTCCAGAAGACCTCAGGGAGATTTACACCCAGACGATGAATGGGTGGAAATTCCAGCACCAGGAGTGAGAGCTATGTGTCAGATTGCAACCTGTTATCAACACACTGAATGTTGGGTCCAGAAGTTGGATCAGTCTGTAGCAAGCATACCCCAGGCTTACTGTAATCTGGTCACTTTGCAGGCTTCATCGCTACCAGCATTGAGAAACAGTGACCCCAAGAGAGATCAAAGAGAAGACCCCTTAGGTCAGCTGGTAGTAGCTGCTTTAGAGAAGAAACAAGTTAATATGCTTTGCATGGATATTCATCCTCTGGCAAGACTTTTGGCCAAAGAATGGGACAGACTCCAGATACAGAATGGACTAGTGCATAGGAGATCTCCTAGTGCACTTGGCAGTGAAAATGACAATTGTTGCTTCCTCAGAAGTATAGAGAAGTAGTGCTTTGGTCATTGCATGATGAACATGGTCATCTTGGTTATGACAGAACTATGGGTCTGGTACGAGACAGATTCTACTGACCATGCATGAAGCAAGATGTTGAGGATTATTGTTGTACATGTCTTCATTGCATTCAGTGAAAGACTCTGCTGACCAGAGCTGCCTCATTGGGTGAAATGGAAAATAGTGCACCCATGGAACTGGTCTGTATAGATTTTCTGTGCATTGAATTGGATGAAGGTGGGATCAGTAATGTGCTGGTGGTGACAGACCACTATACCAGGTACGCTCAAGGATTTCACACTCATGATCAGAAAGCTATTACAGTGGCAAAACTACTAGTTGAGAAGTTATTTGTACACTATGGCCCGCCAAAAAGGATACACTCTGATCAAGGATGTGATTTTGAGAACAAGCTTGTCCATGAACTACTCACTTTTTTGGGAGTACAAAACAACCACATCACTCCTTATCATCCTCAAGAGGATGCTCAGCCTGAGCATTTCAACAGAACTTTACTAGACATGTTGGGGACACTATCTGCTGAGAAGAAGAGTCAATATAGTAGACATGTAGCCACTGTGGTGCATGCTTACAACAGTACTAAAAATGATGCTACAGGATTCTCGCCTTACTTCCTAATGTTTGGAAGAGAAGCTCGTCTTCCTGTTGAAGTCACCTTTGGAGTCACAGCTGATGATACACCAGTGCGATCTCATAGCAGTTATGTGGAGAGACTCAAGAAGAACATCAGATAGGCTTATGAGCTTGCTGAAAAATCAACAGGAAAAAGAGATCAGAGAAACAAGGCTCGCTATGACAAAAAAGTAAAGATGCATGACTTGCAGCCATGGGACAGAGTTCTTTTGAGAAATTTGGGACTACAAGGAAAGTATAAACTACCTGACCACTGGGGATCTGAGATTTAAATAATTTGTTCTCAGCTACCTAATATCCCTAACTACCAAGTTTGCCCTGAGGAGAAAGAAGGACCCATAAAAACCTGTCACCGAAACAACTTAATACTTTTGGCAAAATCAGTGAGACTCATGAATCCAGAACCCAGAATGGCTCAGCAGAAGCCTAACTCAAGGAGATCCAGAAGGCTAATACGGAGAGGAACTATCGTCTCCAATAGTCAAGAGCCTATGCTTCCTCCTGCTGAAGGAGAGGAGGACAGTGATGATGACTGGGGTTTCATTGTTTTTTTAATGAGGATGCTCAAGACCCCGTGGGCTGTAATCTCAATGTAAATGCACCAGAATTTGTTCCTTGTCATTTTGAGTAGCCCAGACCTAACAATAGACTAAGTAATTTTTCTGTGCCTCTTGCAGAACCTGATACTGATGGAGGGCTTGCTATGCAAACTTCAGAAAATAGTGCTGAGGGCAGTCATACCGTTATGGAAAATGAAAGTGAAGTTACACAAGAAGAGATCTTAGAAGTAGACAGTATGCCTACTGAAGAACTATACATCGAATGTGATGTGAGTGACAAACCTTCCGAGCAAAATCCCTTAGCTGTCTCTTCCGAACCAAAACTGCAGAGACTGATTTGGCCCCCACAGAGACTTACCTATAACAGTTTGGGACATAGTACACAGGAACCTGTGACCACAGCTCATTGGAGGGTCTGTGCTCATAATCCCTATACCTCCTACTCCAGTGGTGACACCCCATCTCAAGTTAAGCATAAGGCTGATTACCCTTGGTGGACTGTACTTTTGAATGCAAATATATCGTTCAGTTGATGGTGCATTAGTGTTTGTAAATATTTTCTGCTAATCTACCTTTGACTTGGAGGGACCCAAGATTTTCAAGTGGGGGGAGAGTGTAGCTCCCACTATATTTCATTGTAGAAGTAATAGACAGTAGTTTGCCATTACACCACAAGGTGGAGCTCCTTTTCAGGAATATAAAAGAGAATTTCAAAAGTGAAAGAAGGGACTGGAACACTAGCTGAAGGAGGGAGACTGAAACACATAGCTGAAGGGAAAAGGGACTTGCAGCATGATTGGATTTTCTTTTCTAGTGTTTTGGGACAGAGAAGTGAAGTAGCAGATTGTGTCTGTCTCTTGCTGAAATCCTGGATATGGTATTTTTTGGAATCAAGAGAGAAGTCTGAAACAAGTAGTTCCACACCTGCTATGTTTCAGCAAGAAAAGGAGTTCCCCTGGACCTAGTACTGAGAAGCCATAGATGATTACCAGAATTCTGGTAGGTGATTTTCTACTTTTCTCATCAGAGGAACCACGGCGCCTGGTCACTAGGATATTCTCAATGGAGTGGTGAGAGGCTTTGGCCATCATTTTATATTTTTATAAGATTGTGGTTTCCCTCCCCTTTAATGCTTTGTGGATTACAAATAATTGGGATCCATATGAGCTCCAACTTGGACCCCATCATGCCAGCAGCAAGACTATAATTAGTCATTGGTCAGTGAACAAGATATAATAGAGTGTTTCATAGTTTGTCTGTTTAGAATTGATCAGAGGGGGTCGAGGGTGTTAGTACTGCTGGATGACTTGCATTCACTCATATTTGTATTGTGGCACTATAAATCGTTATTGTTCAATGATAATGCATTTTGCCATGTTAGTACTGCTGCCCTAAAGAATCTTTACTGCTCAGTGAAATTGCATTTTCTCATATTTGTATTGTGGCACTATAAATCCTAATTGTTCAACGACATTGCATTTTGTTCATGTTAGCACTGCTGCCTTCAAGAATTTTGCTGCTCAATGACATTGTATTTTCTCATATTTGTATTGTTGTATTATGACTCTTTTATTGCTTAATGACATTGCATTTTTTCCAGTGTTTGTATTGATGCATTATAAAGCTTTACTGCTCACTGATATTGTCTTCTTTGTGCATGTTTGAATGTCAAGACCTTCTTCTGTTGAGTTCTGGTGAAGAGTGTGAATGTATGTTTTCATTGCATGCATATTATCATCTTGCCTTATTGTTAACTGGTGCACTGTTGAAATGATTTGTTTATGGTTGTGCTATTGCCTTTTTAGACTAGATGTGTCACCTAGAATAAAATCTGTCCCTCTTGTCATCTTGGTGTGTTGGGCCTAATAGGGGTGTCACCAGAGTCAGGTAGGAAGGAACCCATATCTCTTCAGCTACACCTGCAGGTGCACTACACCTGTATTACTGTTAATTGTGATGATGGTGTCCTTACCTTTTGCTTAACTTCTTCCAGGACCACTCAGCATTGGATGATAGTAGTGTAGGTATTATTTTTTTCCTGTGTTTGTTGATTAATATCACAGGTGATCCTGACAGTAGAAGTGTGGAACTTCTACCACCTGATGTTAGAGTATCAGTAGACTCTGATGATGATGGTGGCCAAACAGAGGCACAGTCAGGGGGTGCAGAGGTTGAATCTGACACTGAGGTTGAAATACAGTTATCCTCTGTACTTCCGTCAGACACAGCCAGTAGGCTTACACCTACCGATTCCAGTGAGCACTCAGATATTGGACAGGTGGAGGGTGAAACAGTCAATCAGGGAATTGTGGTTAGTGTGGCTTCAGTGCCTGTTGACTCTGACCACAGCGAAAGTGTGGTTGAGATGCCATGCAGGAGGGTTGTGAAGGGTGCTTGTATAAGGCGACAGTCCATCCTCCACCTGATGCAGGTGTCTCTTCCTGTGCCACTCAACATATATTTAGGGACATCATGGAGACACAGGCACATTCCCATAACTCCTCCAGAGAAATGCTTAGGGTTGTAGATGTGGCATAGGCTGACATGTGTGACTGCCTCCACCATGTTGCCAGTTCAATGGATTGGATGAATGACGTGTTGGAACGGGTGGTGTCTGTAATGGAACATCTGCTGGGAGGGGGACAGGATCCTTGTGGATGTAGGTAGTCACATCATCTGCTGTTAGCCAATGTGGCCATGCCTGATCACACTCCCATGGTAGCAGTACTTCCACTGCTCCATCAGTGGTTGAGCTATCCACACCCAGAAGTGACAAGCCATGTGGCTGTGGTCCTGAGCATCCTTGTGAGGGGATCTCATCCAGCACACATCAGTCGTGTTCAGGTAACAGAAGTGCATCCGACTGTGGGTGTGGATGTGCCAGTGCAAGTTCTGGCAGAGCCAGTTCTCATGCTTGGGTACAACAACAATGAACTGTCACCTCTACCATGCATGGCTCACACCTGTCTGACATACCAAGATGTAGAGCTAGCACAGAGCTTGGCTGTGTTCATGCAGACACTCACACACCAATTTCAACTGGAGGACCCATACAGACACACACACACACACACACACACACACACACACACACACACACACACACACACACACACGCACACACGCACACACACACACACACACACACACACACACACACACACACAAAACAGTTTCATGGTTCAGCCATGAAACTTAAAACTCATTTTGTTTCACTAGCCTTTTTTTTACTTTATTCAAATATCTGCATGTTTCTCTTTCTTACTTATACACACTCACTGGCCTTTTGTGTCAGCCTAGGCTTCCTATCCCCCATCACATAACACCCTATGCAAGTGATGATTACTGTGCCTTATTCCTGTTTTGTGTCTTTTGGATTCAGGGATACATAGGTTTTGTGTCTGATACTAAGGGTACATAGCTGACGTACTGCTTAGTAAATCTGCATTTGTGATTTTGAATTGGTAATTGTACCTCTGACTTATATGGGTCTTAGAAAGTTAGACAGTTGATAGCATCAAACTTTTTTGTATCAGTATCGTTAATGATCGTGTGAGGGCTGTGAAGTCTGGAACTGAAATATGTCTCATTACTTTCTAACTTCTCTCTTTAATGATTTTCCAGTACAAAAGTATGGTGCTAAACCGAGGGCATGCAGTGATCATAAGTACTTTTGAAAGGTATGACTGTGTGAATCTTTGATGCCTGAGGCCTACTACTTACTAATGGGCACATATAAGTCAAGTAAGTCTCTGCTGTCACATGTTAATGTCATTTCTGCACAAATTACTTACCTTTTATTTGCTTGCACTACCAAGTAACAACATGCAAAGATATGCCAGTCATTCATATTATTATACGATATGGCTTAAACTCTGAGCTTTGGCTGGCTAAGACCTACCTGCAATCAACTGGATGTATAAGCGAATTTAAGTAAATCTTTATCTGCACTTTTTTCAAATAATACCGCATTTAAATTGATTTATTTGTGTTGCATTGAATACTATCTATCTGGAAGTTGCGGCTCTGTTTTTTCAGTTCATGCTTGTTAGAATTTAGTGCTTGTTAGAATTCATACATAGCCAGTGATAAGTGGGGGTAGTTTCACTTCATGGATATTCAGTTTCTGCTTTATATAAGTGGTAGATTTTGGATTATTTTCTGCTTAAACTCTGAGCTTTGGCCGGCTAAGACCTACCTGCAATCAACTGGACTTATAAGTGAATTTAAGTAAATCTTTATCTGCACTTTTTTCAAATAATACAGCATTTAAATTGATTTATTTGTGTTGCATTGAATATATATAACTGGAAGTTGTGGCTCTATTTTTTCAGTTAATGCTTGTTAGAATTTAGTGCTTGTTAGAATTCCTGCATAGCCAGCGATAAGTGGGGGTAGTTTCACTTCATTGATATTCGGTTTCTGCCTTATATAAGTGGTACGTTTTGAATTATTTTCTGCTTTAAACTCCGAGCTTTGGCCGGCTAAGACCTACCTGTAATCAACTGGATGTATAAGTGAATTTAAGTAAATCTTTATCTACACTTTTTTCAAGTAATACAGCATTTAAACTGATTTATTTGTGTTGCATTGAATACTATCTAGCTGGAAGTTGTGGCTCTGTTTTTTCACTTAGTTTCCCACCCACCCTCCCTGCTTTTGTTTTGGTGTTAATCTTGGTGGCTTTGAAACTGCCTGCCCCTCTTTTAAATATTACATTTAGATTCTCCTCCTGGGTGCATCTCATTTGCTCACTCAAAAAAAATGCACTTTATTCATCTGCTTTTACTGTATTTGTGTTTTTTCCTACTTTATTACTTCATTTTGCTTTTGCATCATCTTAAAAGTACTCAATTGTATTTATTACTGCTTGGTGTAACTATCATTCTAAGCCTTTTGGTTTAAACATTTGAGCTTCAGACCTGTTGTTTTACATTAAGAGGGTTTGTGGTCTGCACTGTTGTGGCAGGACAGCTAGCTTACATCCTTCTAAGTTGGGAACTGCTGATTGAAGGCTCAGTGTCTGTTATTCTAAAAGTGTATTAGTTCTGGTTTAAGGACTTGGGCTTTAAGCTAGTCATTTTACATTAAGAAGGTTTGTGGTCTGCACTTTTGTGAGAGGAGAGGCTGGACTCTGCCCTTCTGAGCTGGGAATTGCTGGTTAGAAGCTTATAGTGCCTGCATATTTGAACTGTTTCTTACTGAAATTGGTGTGCCTTGTTTGCTGTCGCATCAACTAGATTCAGGCCTGCTGAATCTAGCTTTGTTTGCATAACTTGAGCACTAATCCAGGCCTTCTTTTATGGAGAAGGTTCTCCTGCACCTCAGTGGCAGGAGTGTGCAGTTAGAACTTGTCTGATTGAAGACTACAGGAACAGGGCTCAGTTTTGAGATTTGTCTTACTGGTTAATTGGGTAATTTGTTTAAAAGCCTTTTCTGATTGCTTGTAGTCATCTAAAGCTATTTTAAGTGTATTTTTTTACTGTTTATAGCTGTTTTAAGTGTATTTTTTACTGTTTTTGCCTTATCTTTAAAAATGTCCTTGTTTCCCACCTTTCTAAGCTAGTATAGTCCAGTTTTCAGGCTAGTGCTGAATTCAGGGCTGTGTTACAAGTTTCTGAGTTGCCTATACCTTACTTGGATAGAAGGAAGTTTCTCTGTTCACCTGTGAGAGAGGGAGCTTTGAGCAGCCATCTGTCCCTGGAGGAGTGGTTCCAGCCCAGAAGTTAGTAGTTTATAGACCATTTTGGGCTTTCTCTCTCTTTCATTTCCCTGCTGTAAAAACTGCATTTGCATGGATTTGCATGTCTAGGCAGCGCCGGTTAGCTAGAGCTAAATTATTCAGGGCTCTACCAAGTCTCCTCTTCAGTTTTTCCCTTGAAAGTAGTCTAACTCTCAACCTAAGCACCTAAAAAGCATCCTACAGTTCAGCACTGGCTCAGACCTAATAGCAAGCACTAATATACCCTGACACTTGATTGCCCACCAGGGCAAGGCTCAGTATTTAACCCTCACCAACCAAGTGACTAAGCAGTTCACCCTACTATTCAGGCATGACCAAAGGGCAATTTTAGGTATACTCTCCAGTCCAGCTGTTGAACCTTGGTATCCTGAGGCAATGTTACAACTGCCTCATGTACACAGACAACCTCTCCTCCTACCACAAAACATTAACATATGTGAGAGATGCAATTATATAGCTAAATTGGAGGCTAAGCTTTCTCCACCCAAGACTGGAACAGGCAGTCATGAGGAGAAGGTTAACACTTGCACCACACCTCCAGCCTCACATAGACATACTAAACCAGCACTGGCAAAAAATACACATAAATACACAAAATCATACTCGGAGGCTCTAAATAAAAACCTGCAAAAGCATCAGAGACCTCCAAAGCAGACACCCAAAAAACCTGCACCTCCCGTCACAAACCAGACAACACATAAAACACAAAATCAGTGTGCTGCACAATCACAGCCCTTAATGCAAAATAACATACCTAACACACTAGTAATAGGTGACCCTATAGTCAGGCACACTGATGTCCCACTCACTAGATTAGACAAGGAGAAGGTTACTGTTAGCTGCCTGTCAGGAGCCAGAATCTGCCACATAACACAAACACTCAGGTCACTCTAGAACAAGTACAAATATGAATCTGTCATTGTTCATTTTGGTGTGAATGACCTGAGACTTACCTCCCTGGACTACATGAAAAGATATATGGAAGAGCTCTCTGATCATGTAGCCCAGGCGGGTATGACCCTGACCCTGAGTAGCATCCTGCCCTCACCAAGAATGATACTGGAGCATAAAGAAAAAATGATCAATTTCAACAATTGACCAAGCTTCTGGTGTCATTCAAAGGGGATCCAGTGTCTGTCAGCCTGGGACGACATGCTCGACAAGCCTCATTGCTTCGCAAGAGAAGGCTTGCACCTGTCACACCTAGGCTTTTGAATACTGGCCAAGGCTCTTGCTGCCCCCATAGTGCCTTTTTTAAGCAAGGCTCAAAAGTCAAACCCACCTCCATAAACAGCACAAATAAAAAAATGAGGGTTATACTACTCAACACCAAGAGTTTAAATCTCAAAATGCACATGCTCGAAGCACTCCTCAGTATGGAGAATGTCAGCATATGTGTAGTAACTGAAACCTGGTTCAAGGCTCCACAGAGCACCCCAGCACTACTGGGCTACAACTCATACCACACATTTCAGCCACAGAACATGGACTGAAACACAAAAGGAGGGGGTGTATCCATATTCATCAAGGATACCTACACCTCCAGGTTAGTGGCGCAGCATGATACCTCTGAGATCATCCATGTGCAACTAACATCGGGCAAATCTGCTGTGCAAATTGTGGCCTGCTACAGATCAGCCTCCATGACCCAGGACCAACACTCCACCTTTTTGGAGATACTGGAAAACATAAAGGTCTTACCAAACACCCTGATATTGGGCAATTTCAATTACCCTACCATTAACTGAGAAAACTACTCAAGTACACACTCCCAGGTCCAGCGCTTCCTGGAATTTATCAACTCAAATGCCCTGGATCAGCTGGTAAACTCCCCTACCAGAGGTGAAAACATATTGGACCTGGTCATCACCAATATGGGCAACAGGTGTTCAGCACCAGAGGTCAACCCGTCACTGGTTAGATCAGACCATAAACTAATCACTCTGGATGTACACCACACCACCACCCCTAACCAAGGAAACCATAGTGAAAAACTTTTCTATAGCAAACTTCACCTTACTTAAGACAGAGGTGTTAAGTTTCACAGCCCCCACACTAAAGGATAATAGTGTCCAAGATGCAGAAACTTTTACAAATGCACTCTATGAGAACCTACAAGGATGCATGGATTGTGCCATCCCTAGCAAAACCAAGACTCACTCCCCTAAGAGAAGGAAACTAGTCTGGTGGACTCCTGCCATAAACAGGCTACACAATAGAAGGAGGAAACTAATTCAGAAAAAAAGCAAATCCCAAGATGGAAAGACATCCCTGATCAGTATCAGTAAGCAACTAAGGTCCCTCATAAAATCATCCAAGGCTAACTTCAAACGAAAAATAGCCAAGGATTCGAAAGATAACCACAAAGCCTTCTTTAGCTATGTCAAGAATCTAAGTGGCAACTCGCAGATATGCTCTGAGCTAGTGCAAAATAGCACAAAATATACTGAACCTACTGATATTGCCAGCATCCTGGCAGATAGAGTCATTGAAAACTTCACCCCCCTCTCACTCCCAAAAGGGCCCACAACAATACCAGAAAAGTGTAGTGTCCCAGAAATCATAGATGCACAGGTGAAAAACAGCCCTTTCAAAAGCCAAAAGCACAGCGTCAATGGGGCCAGATGGTGTCCCAGGCTGCGTCTTGCATGAACTACAGAACAAACTAACCCCCCGCCTAAACACACTGTTCAACCTCTGCCTCTCCACAGGCTACGTGCCCATAGAATGGCACACAGCAATGGTTATTCCACTCCAGAAAGGACTGGCCACAACTGACCCTGGTAACTATTGCCCCATAAACCTGACTAGCCTGGTCTGCAAGGCTATGGAGTGCATCATCATGGATCTTATTAACAAAGACATTGGGAACCTCCAAACACTTGACCAGACCCAGTTAAGCTTTGTTAAGGGCAGATCATGCCTACTAAACCTGGTTGACTTCTTCAAGACAGTCACCAAGGCCATAGATGAGGGGAAGGTGGTTCACACAGCCTACCTTAACCTCGTCAAAGCTTTTGACACCATTCCCCACTTGGGAATTATAGAAAAACTCACCAGCCTGAACTTAAACCCCTATGTCATGAGATGGGTAGCCAACTGGCTTACAGACAGAACTCACATGGTAAGAAAGTGGGCTCCAGGTCCGACTCTAAACCAGTCACAAGTGGTGTCTCACAAGGCTTGGTCCTGGGACCCCTACTGTTCGGCATATACTTCTCAGATGTACAGGCAAACACAGGAGGACTATGGCACTATGGCTAACTAAGTTCGCTGATGACTGCAAACTAGGAGACATAATTGACTCTCCGGCTGACACGGACATTCTCCAAAAGGGCCTTACTGAGATGAACACCTGGTGTCAAAGTCATGGTCTCAAGCTAAATGCCAAAAAATGCATAGTCATCCCATTTGGGAAAAACAAAACACCCATGAATTATCACATAGGTGTCAGCCCCCTTAATACAGAAGAAGTAATAAGAGATCTGGGGACCCAGGTAGATAGTAATCTCTCCTTTGACTATCATATTGCCAAAGTAGTTAGGAAATCCTTCTATGTAGCCCATCTAATTACTAAAGGGTTCGCATCTAGAAATAAAGAGGTTATAGTGCCCCTCTACTCATCACTCATCAGACCCATCATAGAGTACAATGTCCCATTTGGAATGTACCTCACAAGACACTTCCAACAGCTGGAAAGACCACAAAAGTACCTCACCAAGAGGATTACTGGCCTCAAACATATGTCCTATGCAGCCCGACTGGAAAAACTCTGGCTGTACTCAGTGGCATATCGCTTACTCAGAGGTGATCTCTGCCTGACTTACAAAGTCATATCCAACTCAGAATTGATGGACATGCTCCACCTAAAGAAATCCATGTCACTGCAAGCCACTTGCTCTAGTGAGCTAAACCTCACCAAAACAGTAAATAGAACATGCCGGAGGGATAGATTCCTGTCACAGAGACTCCCCATGCTTTGGAACAAAATTCCTAACTATACTAGGCAGAGACCCTCACTAACACTCTTCAAGAGAAACCTTGAAGAGTGGATGGGTAACAGAAAATACACCCCTGGGATCACTTCATTGGCTCTTCTTGACAGAGGCTCAGTTAATTAATCAATGGGGCGGTGAAAGCTGACATACTCTGGCTAGGCTTATAAATGCCCTCGGGCAGATAGCCTACTACCTACCTATGAACCTATGAACCTATACACTCCAGGTTCAACACTTACCTTGTTAATCCAGCAGTTGCAACAGTTTTAGTTCATGGCTCTGTCTGTTGCAAACAGTACACAGCCAATACATAGGGAGGTAAAGGTTTTGAGAGCTGCCTGGCATCAATGTTACTGCGTGTATCTGGATAGGAGAAGGTTTTAACCCCTTAGGTAGTGAGCGAGTGTGCTACATGCTGCCTGTTAAGCAATGCAAGGGCCTATTGAGCATGCCTATGTCTGTCTACACCCCCACAACAGCTGCTGGTTAGCCCTCTGACTCCTCACTTGTGTGTGGCTGTGGTGACTTGTCATTGATGATGGGATGTGTGCCCCTTCCCGTTGTTGATCTGGCTGAAGCTGTTTTCCCAGGATGATGCTGTGCAGCATGGCACATACAGTGAATATTTCAGTACACGTACACAGATTGTACTGTAGGGCTCTCCCAGATGTATCTAGGCACTGGAACCATGACTTCAGCAACCCAAGCATACACTCGGTGATTTTTCTGGTTTGAGCATGTGCCTCATTATTGTGCTCTTCAGCAGGTGTGTGTGAATTTCTGAGGTGCGTCATCGGTCACAATTCCAGTGCATAACCTGCATCCCCCTAGGGAACATCAGATACATCTGGGAGGTGTGCCAGATATGTGAGTCATGGTAACTGCCTTGGTTTCCAGCACACACATTCAAGATGATTCCCTTGGTATTATACATAACTTGGAAGTTAATAGAGTGGAAGCCCTTTCTATTTATATAGAGCCTTCCCTGTTCCCTGGGTGGTGCCTTAATTTCTACATGTGTGCAATCTATGGCACCCATTACTTCAGGATTGTGTGTTACAGGGTAGAACTCCAACATATTTCTGTTCCTGCCCTCAGGAATATGGAGAAAATATATGTGATTACTGGCATGTTAGAGCATAACAGTCAAGAACTGATAGAGGATCCTGGATGCTGTTGGGTGTGACACGCCCAACATGTCCACTGTTGGTCTCTGAAAGTTACCTATAACTAAAATTCTAAGTTTTACACATACTTTTGTCTATGAGAGGGATATTTTCCCCTCAGTTTGCCCTGGCTCTGAGTCGAGGATGGCAGAGGTTGCAGAGTTCCTGTAGTGTGTCTCTATCTACCCTTTAGTGCTCTACAATTTCCACATCATGTAGATTGTGAAAAGTTAACCATGGTCTGAACAGCAGCCCCTAACATTCTTTCTGTGTATACTCATTTCTCTGGCTGTATTCCAATAAGTTTTGCAATTCACAGGGAAAACTAGCACTGAGTGTACATGGTTGCTTTCTAGCTTGTTGTATAGCCTTCTATCATGGATTGGTTGATTATCATACAGTTTAACTGCTTATGCTGTAATTAGCATGCCACAATGATTATCTTGTTTGCCTGGCTCTGCGTAGCTGTATACATCATGTAGATTCATTTACTGAATCCAAAACAGTTTGCATCACACTATGCATACATGTAAATGTAAATGGACGGCGTAGGCTTTATTGAATCTGGCTGTATATTTATATTATTACCAGAAATTCAATGCAATTTAGTAATTTACACTGGTTCGGTGTAATTTAGTAATATGCACTGACTTGCAGAAGCAGTAGCATATTTGAAGTATTTTTTTACACAGTATTGTTGAAGTGTGTTCTCTGGGTGGTTAGTTTAAAACAGATCTCTATATGGTACAGTGAATACTATATTTTTACTGAACTATCTAACAAAATTGAAATACAAGATTTTCATTAGAGGAAAGCCAGCAGTATGTAAAAATGCTTCATTAAAAAGTCTAACCTGTATTTGATTAATAGTATCACTGTGTTAGTACTAATGTTTTCCCTGAGTACTTATTTTTTCCAGCCTGCCTTACTTACATTATATTTTATGCAATGTATTAGAATAACAGGAGTGCATTCTTTGATTAAAAGAAATTAATTTCAGTTATGAGCAATGACTTACAAGTCCATGTTTAAACTAATTGATTGTTAAGGTTTTTTTTCAAATGTACTAAATTTAAAGATCACTTCCTACTGTACAGTGAATGGACTATGGGCAATATATTGTGTCAACATGTTACAAAAGTGGCATACATATTTTTTGTCACAGGAGCTAAAGTAGTATTTTTATTATCTGTGTTTAAATGACCTGTGACTTTTACTGCTTACACAAAGCAATACTGACCAATCAAAACTGGTAAAAGTAAAGACACTTGGAAATTAACAATGTTACTGGTATATTCAAGCAGCCCAATAAACAGATGAAATGACAAGGTGCTGTGACAATATATATTGCACTACTGGTATATTAACAACATTAGTAAAGCATGCAATGAATGGAAATGATGCTGTTACATTCCTGCTGCAACCTTGGAACAAACCTGAAAATTGTTTCTTTTTATCACAAGAACAACAGAACTATTTTCATTATCGGTTATTTAAAATGGTCATGACCTTTATTACTTACATAAAACATGCAAAGGAAATCATTTTGCAAACTAACAATGTTACTAGAATATGTAGACACTACAATAAGTAAACACAAAACAGCACAGTAGAGTACTATCAAAGAGCAGCACAGTGATATCACAGGTAATTCTTTAAGATTACAGTATTAATTCTACACAAATTGAAGTACTTTGATGTTAAGAACAGTACTATGGTGTGCAGTCACTATCAATACTGTATTAATGGTGAGACTATTTTGTTATTGCAACCTTGTAACAAAACTGAAATACAGGGTAAGATTCAAAGAAATTATCCTTGTGTTATTATTAGGACTTTGCTGTTGAGTTCTGAAAGTACTGCAGGGATAAAACGTGATTCATTACAAAACAAAAGCAGCATGGAGCCAAAGTTCATTAGTGGCTCAGTAACAAATCTCTGAACTGAGACCAATGCAATTAAAAGCAACCATTCTTATGTTCTGTAGTGTTTTCTCTCCCAGCCAATACAATGCTATTGCTTGGCCATCGGAAACTGTGCACATACACACACACACACACAGTGACACATATATGCAGACACACACACACACACACACACACACACACACACACACACACACACACACACACTGACGCACATGCACAGACACAGGCGCACACACACACACACACACACACACACACACACACATTTGCATATATATATATATATATATATATATATATATATATATATATATATATACACACACACACACACACACATGCACCAAGACATGTCAAAGAATTCCCTTACACACCTATTCCCCCAATACACATATTCATGCAGCCTCATTTGTGCCCCTTCAGACATGTGCACACACGTTCGCATACACAAAATTCCCTCCACCCTGCATTTCTTCACTGAATTTCCTTGCACCACTCCTATTCCTATAGGATTGCAAGGATGACTACAATCTTTTGAATGCATTCATTTTTTTTCCTCTGAGAATGACATTTTACTCAATCAAGTAGTTTTCTGAATCCCTGGGCTGAGCAAATTATGAGCCATGTACATTTCCAGGTGAGAGCACATGGCTAATTAACATTAGTCACTTTCTCTGATTTCTGCATTTGCATACAGTCTCACCAATGAGATCACTCTCCATGTCATAAGCCTGTAAGGAGAAAATCTCAGTGACAAGAGTGATTTATGACTATCTAAAGCTTAGTGCAATGTGAAAACCTTCTGAGAAGAAGCTTTCACGTCATGCTAAGCTGTTTTGAATTTCAGAGATGTTCTTTAGTGATCCTGTAAAGATATTTCACTGAACTATTTTGCAATATAATTTCTAATTTTGAGCAGGATTTTTTTTGTGTGTGTGTTTTTATTAAATGGTAACCTGTAATCATCATCAAACCTTTTTTTGCCTTTGTTCTTCGTGTTTTAGAGTGTTACATCAACTGTTGCAATCTCTCTTGATTCAGTAGCACTCCCCTACCTTCTTCAACTATTATGCTTGACTGCTGCAGGTCTTCTGCCATCAAGTTATCCATCTCTTGGCTGGATGCCCTTATTATTTCTTGCTTTCTTCCTATTTCTACCTAATCTTCTTCATTGAATCATCTTCTGTTTACCTGCACATGTGACCGAATCACCATAATCTGTTCTCCTTAACCTTCTCTGCAATTAGGGCTACTTTTGCTTCTGCTTTGATGCCATCATTTTTCACTTGCCCTACACTTCACATTTCAGCTACTTTATCTCCATGTCTCTAGCTTCCTCAACTGTTCTGCCTTCACTGCCCATGTTTCTGTGCCATATAGAAGCACTGGTTACACAACACTTTGTTTAACTTACTTTTTACCTTCTTTGGCTGCTAGCAGCAGCTCCTCTCCTTCTAGTCTTGACCGCATTATTCAGACTTCCTTTACTCTCAAACACAACTCCCAGATACCTGAACCTGTTAACATGTTCCACTGTTTTCCCTTCTATCTCACTTTTCAGCTTCTTCTGATTTCCCCATTTGTTGCCATGACAACTGTCTTGTCTGTATTCAGTTTTATCCAATGGGCTTGCAGTTTTGCATTCCAGTCCCCTATCATTTTCTTAAACCCCTATTCACATTGAGCTTGTAGTGCCCTATTATTGGAATATAGAAATACTATTGATCTGTCTCCTATAACTTGTTTGCTAATGTAGTTCATCAGAAGGATGAGCAGCAGAGGGCTTAGAGCAAAGCCCTAATGTACACACACTTGAAAACCTCCTGTTGGTACTTGCAGATGAATAACAATACATTCACAGTCCAGGAAACTGCAGCACACAGTGGTTTAATCCACACAAAAAGCACTTCCATCTAGCTTTAACAAGGACTTCATCAGAATAACAACTTGTATCATTTCCAACTTTTAAATAAAGTATGTTTATTAAACTGATAGTCAATTGGCCCGCATTTTTAGGGCATGACAAATATTAACTATCTCATATAAACCTGGTATCATCATTGCATTATGTTTTACCTGCCATGTTTGCATAATTATAAAAAAAAAAGAAAAATCCATGGCATTATGTTATAGTTCATCTATAGCAACTTGTCTATGACACAATTCAATCAACTGTACCACCATTTCTATACTAAAAACCTGAATGGTTAAATGATTCTTCATCTAAAAATTTTGTAATCATATATATGTACCTACACACACACACACACACACACACACACACACATATATATATATATATATATATATATATATATATATATATATCCTTCTCTCCTGCTGCACCCCTGCCATCACTCAACCTAATCTCCTGCTACCCATTTCAGAACTTTTTTTCCCTCCCTACATTCTGTATACTTATAATCCTGTGAAGCCATACCAACCTCATTGTGCACTCTTGTAACTCCACGTTCTTCCACCTTTCCCCCCTTTCTTCCTCTCCTTTCTATGGCCACCTCTTCTCTTCTGCCCCTCATTACCTCTACCCACTCTTATCTAACTATACCCCCCTTCCCACTTCATATACTCCTACTAATCATGTGTTTCTATTCTTTGGTACTCCCTTTACTTCTGTTTCTCTTCCTTATTTCCTGCACCCCACTTGCTATCCTCTATTTCATAGAATTATTTGCTCAAATATATCCCTCTAGTAACTCTCCCTTGGTATTGATATAGTTCTCACATATTTTTTTTCTTTTGTTTCATACAGTTGTCTGCCTTTGACTTGCAGTGAAACTGGCATTGTTAGTACAGCTGCATTTATTTCATCTCCTTTTCTATCATGCATTTATATCATGTATTTCTGGACCTTTTCTTCTTCTTTGTTTTATCACTTATTTCTTTTTATCATGTATTTTTTTTCTCATGTTCACTTTTATCATGTACTATGTAATTTTTATTCATGTATGTTTTATGGTGTGCTTTTTATCATGTATGTTTATCTTGTACTTTTTTAATATGTATTTTTGGAGCTTTTCTCCTTGGGTCTCCACTGAAAATGGGCCATCGGCCCAGTGGACTAACCCGATTAACAAAAGACAAATAAATAAATAAATAATAAATATATATAATATATGCATATATGCATACACATTTCGGTAGAGAGCTATATATGTAAATTATCTGCCCCCTTGCATCACCTAACTCACATGTTCTAACGCTAGCTCTACCCCTACCCTTTACATCATCCCAGCATATTAGACTACTAAGCACCTTTTCCTTAACAGCACTACTAAATAAAGCAAACAAAAAGGAGACACACACACACACACACACACACACACACACACACACACACACACACACACATAAACACACACACGCACACACACACACACACACACACACATAAACACACACACACACACACACATACATGAAGCTGTAAGGAGCAAGGCAAAATTAAAACACGAATTATGAAGTAATATTTTACACAGACTAAGCAAGCCATCTTTCTGAGTGATTGGCACTGATGATGATAGAATAGTGCATTTCTATTATGGTACTACTACAAACATGGTCTGCAGAAGGCAATGACTGGGAGTTAAACCTACCTGGATAAATTGCATAAGTGATGAGGAAATATTGTTCTCTCTATATCAAGTGAACCAAGCAGTAGACTAAATTATTATGCAATGAGCAGTGGCAGCAATGTGTTTTGTGATTTCTGTAAATGGCAGCATAATTCATACAGGGTGTTGTTGACAGTTGTTGTGTCTTTCAGCTTTTCCCGGTTAGGGGTCAGCACAGCGGAACTCCGGTCCTCTAATGATTAGCAGGAGATTTTTACATGCCGAGTTGCCAGCCCTGACGCACAACCTTCAATGAAGGTATGCCCATTCATGCATGTCTCAGCATGAAGAGAAGACACTCTAGCTGAGAATTGAACAGGACAACATCTTACTGTGAGGCGACAATGCTACCGCAGCACCACCACAGCAGTTGTTGACAGTACTTCCCATAAAGAGAGACATAGTATTAAGGAAATACAGGAAAGCATGCATGGGATGGCACAGAAAGGTGATATTCTGCTGACTTAAGTGGAGCACTTTAGTTTTAGCCACATCTAACACTAAGGACATTTTTTGTGCTGTTACTGCCAGCACACATCAGGCACTAAAAGAACCTACCCAGGGAAAGGCAGTTTTGTTTTATCCTCTGCTTCCTGTTTCATTTTAGGATGGTTTACCATTATAAGATTTGTTATGAGTGCCACTTTCCATTATTGCTTGGATTTTAGAAATGCATGAGAAGTTACAGGGCAAATGGCCCTTTTCCAATATATGTGCAAGTGACATTGCAGATGGTCTGAAAGGAAAAGTATTCCTAGCAGCTGATGCCTCAAAAACTGCTGCATAGCTAATACATGGCAAAGTACTGAAAGTTAAAGTAAGATATTGGCAAGACTAAAGGAACAGCCTAAAACATGACAGTTCAAACTCAATGACAAAATGCAGAGTACATTTTGAAACCAATAAAGTAAGAAAGAAAGAAAAGAAAAAAAGAGAGAGAGATACAGTAATAGTAAATAACTGTAGGAGTAAAAAAAATCAAACTGGATAGGGCCTTAGGGCAGACATTTTTGAGATGACGTATCAACAAGAAATCAACACCAGAATGTAGTGGGAAATTTTTGTTGGGGTTGTGGGTTGGTATAATGGTTAAAGTGTTTACTTCAAAACCACATGATATAGGGTCTAAATCTCACCTTTAAAAGGGAAGTTGGCTAGGCTGTAAAAAATGTTTCACAATGATGCTACCCCAGTACATACCTATGAACAAAGAATGGATACTAGTGGAAGACAAGAAATTGTTTTTCCTTAGGATCATAGGAGTTTACTAGGCTATTGACCCAGAGGTCATTTTTAGCCTAAGTGTTTCATCCTAATGAATACCATAGATATGATAGGCAGTACCCAAGATAGCATTTAGTGATGACTACCCATGTCCAGGAGGGTTGTGGGCACTATCCTCGGTAATAATTTATGATGCCCCATCCACTCATCCAGGTTCCTCTTGAACAGTGTCATACAGGTGCTCTATTTCACATGAATTGGTAGCCTGTTCCAAAGGCATGGCAGTTGCTAGGAGATACATTTTTCTATCCAGCATGTCCTACTTAAATCACAGGCCATATTTAGGTCCCTGGAATAGGTAGCCCAAGTCCCATTTGTATTATTGATATGCTGCAAGTTCATTAGGTATGGGGCTTGGATTGCTCTGTGGGACAGGCATAAGTCTCCCCTAAAAAGTCTATATGATATGGCGAATAGTGACAGGGACTTTAGTCAGTCTGTGTAACGCACATGCTGGAGTCCCTTGGTGTCTTTGTTAGAAATCTCTGAGGTATCTTTAATTGCTGCAAGTGCTTAGTATGGTATGTGACAAGTGGGGCGTTATACTCAATTGTGGGCTGGATAAGTTGCCAAGTATAGGGGCGTTATAACTCTCTTGCTCTTGTGGCAATGCCTTTACTAATAAAGTGTGCTATATAGAAAGTTTTCCCTAACACAATAGACACATGGTGCTTGAAGTTAAGGTCACAGTCAACTTGTCATCCAAGGTCCCTTACCACTTCATGGGTACTTAGGGTATTGTTGTTGACTGGATAGTGTGTGGTGACATTGTTTATGCTGAAGGGAATGATGATGTATTTCTTTGCATTCAGTTTGAGATCATGACTAATACACCAATCACCATCTTGCATGAGGTCCTCCTGGAGTATACTGACATAATTTGAGGATTCAATGGTTTGCAGTCATCTGCAAACTTGGTCAGCTATAACCCTTTAGTTTTGACCTGAACTTCTGAGAAGTATACACCAAACATTAAGGGACCCAGCACTGACCCCTGTGGCACCCCACTGGTAACATGTCTGCTTGTTGATGTGGAGTCACCCACTTTGATAGTGTGTCCAGTTTGTGAGCCAGTTGACAATCCATCTTACAACAAAGGGGTTTTCATTCAGTTTGTTAAGTTAATCAGTAATGTCTGAATGTGGGATTGTGACAAAAAACATTGCCAGGTCGAGGTATGCTGTGTGCACAAAGTTACCATCATCAATGGCCTTGGTCAAAGAAATCCACCAGATTTAGCAGGCAGGATCTGCCCTTTACAAAGCCGAATTGGGTAGGATCCAGGGTTTGGAGGTCACCTATGTCTTTATTTATGAGATCCATAATGATATGTTCCCTGGCCTTACTAAAGAGGCTGGTCATGCTTATGGGTCTGTAATTCCTGGGTCTGTTGCTAAGCCACCCTTGTGGTGGGGAGTAACTATTGTTGTTCTCCATTCCACAGGAACAAACCCTGTGGTTAGGCTATGATTGAAAAGAGTACTTAGTGGTGATGCTAGTTCATGTTTTAGCCTGTTTAGAAGACAGTCTGGGATGTCATCTGGTCCCATAGAGACATTGTATTATTATGTTGAAATAGAAGACAACATAGTATATCACAGAATTAGTATATATATATATATATATATATATATATATATATATATATATATATATATATATATATATATATATATCAAAAGGAGTGAAGGAATGATTTAAAAACATGCAACAGTCTCCCCTTCCTCTGTCTACACACTCAACACATCCTCCTAGTCTCATTTCTGACATATGTAGAAAATGGAAGGAATACAGCCACAGTGGTCATAGTTCATAAAAGCTTCTAGTTCTTATACCTCAGAATTATTTATGTATTTATTTGACATTTGCTGACCAGGAAAGTCTGACTGAGGTAGAGCCCTTTTTCAGGGGAGGTCCAGGGAGAAAAGCTCCAAAGAAGAACAAACAATGTTACAAAGATAGCATTAAAGAGAAAACTACAGAGTGAATAAAGTTTGGTATTCAAGAAGGTTACATATGTGCATTCAACAGAACTAAATGAACACAATTAGAGAAAGTAAAAAAAAAACATTAGAATTAAAGACACACTCTACAAAGTATAAACATTTGAATTCAAATGCAAAATAAGCTAAGGTAAACATGTAGGTATATGCATTTTCATAAAAAATCAGAATACGTTTTTTCTGCTTATGTCCTGTCTTCTGCTGTGAGCTTCATTCTAATCTTATCAAAACTGAAAATAAATTGAGTCTGCTCAACATTATTTATTTGTTTATTTACTTATGGCTTATTAAATTCTGTAGTTAGTCAACATGTGCATACCTGCCCATAGTTCAGAAGTCATCTCTAGCTCTAAATTAATTCTGAGGGAGTTGTGATCATCAACATCAACTTTCAGCCCTGCTTCCCATTTTCGTGTTCCTACCATATGAGGCAAAGATCATGCTTAGCAGAATCAGATTTGAAGCAGATGTTATCATTTGTTAGTGAGTTGTGGTGGCACAGATAAATAGAGTTTAAAGTGTTACAGTTGAATGACTGTGAAGTGAATAAAAAATGTCAGACTTCTACTTCTTAGCTTCTTATTCTTTTACATGTAATCTTTGGTAACACTTCCTTTTCACCTGCAATAATCAAATATAAAGAAACAGTCTTTTATCCTCCTCTTTTAAGTCAACAAATCCTTTCATGCCATTTCTGTTATTGTTTCCTTCATTAACAGTTGTCAATTTATTCATTTATTTATTTATTTATTTATTTATTTACATTTGTTTACTGGGAAATTCGGACAGGACTCAGGTCCTTTTTCAGCAGATACCCGGAGAGAAAAGCTCCACATCATGTACATGATAAATAGAGATACAAAGTTACAGCAATAGTAAACAACATTACAGGTTGTTGGCTTTAATATAATAGCAATATAGTGATTATCAACAGTATATACAGTAAATGTTGCAAGTTAAGATAGTTTCTTGTCGTTTATAATATTAGTAACAAAGTTGTCAGACAAGATATTATAGTATGTAAAGACAACTAGCTATTTCTGACTGTGGTTAGTAGTGGTGGTAGTATAGTTGGGTTAAGAGTCTTGGTGGTGGGGGGTAAGAATGGGGTGTTAGTCTGGATTAGAACAAGGACAAAGCCAGTGCAAATTTAAGTAATTGTGTGTGTTCTGATGGAGAGATGATGGTATTGTCTTTGGCAAGAATGTTGAAGTGGGGGGGTGTTTTGGGTGGTTTTGCAAGGTTGGAAAAGGAGAAGTTTTGTCTTACTTTGATTGAGTAGGAGCTGAGCATTGGATAGCCAGTTTCTACAGAAGAGAATGATTCCTGTGTGATTTGTTGTAGTTCTGGTAGAGTGGAGGTAGGGCAGATGAGAGTAGAGTCATTTGCGTACTGTATAAAAATATGCTTCTGTGGTGGCAGTATGTAGGTTGTTAGTGAAAAGTGAGGATAGCAGAGGGCCAAGGATAAACCATTGGAGAACTCTGAGAGTAACTAAGAGGCGAGGTGATATGTTATCATCCCAGATTACTGATTAATGGCATCCGTGTAGATAGCTGTAGAACCAGTTACAGGCTGAGTGTGAGAAGGAGAGGTTGGGGAGAGCAGAGAGTAGTAGCTCATGAGATTACATGTCAAAGGCCTTTAAGAGATCTAGAAATATGGCAGTAGAGAAGAGGCCATTGTTTTTGTAATGAAGTATAGTGTTGGTGAAGGAGAGCAGAGCAGAGGTAGTGTTGTGCTATGTCCTGAAGCCATGGTGGGTTTTGAGATTATTATCTAGGAGGTAGTTGGAGACCTGGGTGTTGATACATTTTTCAAGTATCTTGGAGAGAGGGGAGAGGATAGCAATGGGGTGGTAATTGGAGAGGTCGGTGGAGGGGGTGCCTTTGTGGAGGGGAATGATATGGGATATTTTCCATATCGAGGGAACATAGCCTTCTGTTATGGAACGGTTGATTAGAATTGAAATTGTGTAGGCTAGTGTATCAGCTGCAGTTTTCAAGTATTCAGAGGGGAGGTTGTTAGCTGCGAGTTTAGTGGGTTTAATATTTGACAATAATCTTTTTATATTGGAGGTAGCTACTGAGGTGAAGAAGAAAAGAGGAGTGGAGGTTAGGATTTGGGGGGGGCTGTTTGTTTAAAGATGTTATAGTTTCAATGAACTGTTTGCTGAAGGATTCAGCAATATGGCTGGAGGAAGGGGGAATGGACGGCTGGGGGGATATCAACCTTCCTGGGTGGAGGATAGTGTTAATAGTGGACCAGAATTGCTTAGGGTTGTGGTTGCTAGAGTTTAGAGTGGATTTATAGTAGAGGGATTTGTCTAATGTTATATGCTTTTTGGCTTTATTGCACAGTTCAAGGAATGATTGCCTATCTGAGTTATTTTTTGTTAGTCACCAGTGCTCCCAGGCCTTCTCTCTAGATTTCATTAGGGTTTCGGTGGTCTTTTGTAACCATGGGGCACAGCTGGATCTGACTTTGGCATTTCTTACAGGAGCATGGGTGTTTAGGATGGAGAGGAAGGTACTTTTGAAGAAGTGGACAGCCTCATCTAGGTTGAGGTATTTTAGTGGTGACCAGTTAATTTTTTGCAGGGAGGAGATGAAGGAGTTGGGGTTGAAGTTGGACTTGTTCTGAATTTGCCTGTGGATAATGGGCTTCAGACTGTTTGTGTGGTGCCGATTTAGGAAAGTGGGGGAGTGGTCACTAAGACCGTCAGGTAAGCAGCCTGCTAGGTAAGAGTGAGGGGCTTTGTTAACTAGGATCCAGTCAAGTAAGGTATGATTGTTAGGGTTTTTGTTGAATTGGGTGGGGGATTGGATGAGTTGAGTGAACCCATGGAGATTAAGGTGAATGGTTGGGAGATTGTTATTACAGGATAACCAGTTGATGTTAAAGTCACCGAGAATGATGGTTTCCTGGGGTAGAGATAGAGTAGCCCAGCTCAGGAGATTTTCTAGGGATGTAATATTTTGCCCTGGTGGGAAATAGGATCCTATGATATTGTTTTGTTTTGGTTTAGTTTGAGATAGGCATAAAGGATTTCTTCATTGTTGTGGTGAGGAGCAAATGAGTTCAGGAGTTGAATATTGAGGTGGTGTTTAAATATCAATGCTACACCACCTCCTTTTTTGGACAATCTGTCTATGCGAAGGATGTTGTATTCAGGTGGAAGTATTTCCTCACTTTTGATGTAAGGTTTGAGCCAGGTTTCCGTTAGGAAGAGAATATCTGGGGAATATATGCTTATGCTGGCATGTAGTTCTTGGATTTTATTGCATATGCTTCTGATGTTTAGGGACATTATGAGTAGGTCTGTTGTTTTCTTGTTGGCTAGGAGTTGAGATGTGGGGGGTTGCTTCGACTAGGGTTTGTGGTTGGGTTGGATTTGGGAGGACCAGGGTTTGGATGGATGTCTCCAGCAAGGGCTAGTTTACAGAGGTTATTTAGGATATGTTTTATATACAAAGTAAGTTGCTTATAGTATCTTAGGGATATTTTATTTTTGAGTGTGTTAGGTGTTTGGTACTGGAGTGTGTGTATTGGGAGGATGTTTTTGGTGGCAGGGGTTGTGTAGTTATAGTGTAAATGTTTGAGAGAGAGTGTTGAGAGTATAGTGAAAGTTGTTGGGGCATGTGACTGTGGAGCCTTGGTAGGATGTAATGTGAGCTAGAACTATGCCGGTTAGGATTGTTATTATATTAGGTAGTAGCATGATTGTGGTGGATGTAAGGGGAGGGGGTGAGTAGTGGTGTAGTCTAATTGCTGGCAATTAGGGGTGGGGTTAAGGCTATGAATAAATGCAGAGGTACTGGGAGCAGGTGGAAATAGTGGGCAGGGAGGGGAGCGGAGTGAACATAGTGAATGGAGCAGGCTAGAACACCCCCCCCCCCCAGGCTAAAGATTGCAGGGTAAGTGTCTAAATAGCCAAATTGTTAGGAGTTATTAGAATCTAGTAGGGGAAAAACAATTGATAGACCTGATTTTAGCTGTGTCCATTCTGGGTAGATACCTAGTTTGAAGCAGACAAAAAGTGGCAGTTTAAGTACCTTTTTGCCTCTATTTTACAAGTGGGCAATTCCAGTGTATCTACAGGGTTACCTTTTTTGCCTTGGTTTACTGATAACTAGAAAGAAAAAGTTAACTGGGGAATGTATTTACAGCAGATGGGGGTGGGGGTGCAGCTGCCGTCCCTAGCCATGTGTAGATCCAGTTATTTCTGCTTTAGACCAGGTACTTTCTACAGTAGCAGGCTAAGAGGGGAAATGTAGCTAGATAACTACAGTAACTTATGTTTTGTTTAAAGCCCTTGAGTCCTTGTGGCTGGTTTCTTCACTGCAGATGTGGCCAATGGCCAAGGATTCAGCAAGTGGGGGATTGAGAGAGAACCTGTTCGCAGGGACAGTGGTCACTAAATGAAAAGATGGAGACAAAAGCAATTATTACGTTAAAGTCTCTGAAAGGGGAATGAGAGAGAAGTGCTGTAAAAATTAGCTGAAATAATAAATTATCACCCAGGCAGGAGGGGTATTGAGTTTAAGAGTAGCAGCACATTACACTATTTACACAGGTACAAAGTGTTTAGTAAAAAAGACTCAGGCAACTGTTATGCATTCGCATATGAAGCCTTTGACATAAAAAAAAAAAAAAAACTAATTTACTGATATATACCAGATAATTTAGGTAGCCCATGAATTTAAAGAGACAGTTCTATCACAGATATAACAGTAGTAAACTATCACAACAATTGTATATAACATTACTTAAATATCACAACACAGACATGTACTTATCTACATTGCTATAATAATCTCATGGTACAGCAGTTAAAACAACTAAGGATCGCTCTGACTTGGCAGCAAAACAGGACTTTTAGCCGTAATATGGTGTTCTGTATTTAACTTATTGCTTTCCTTCACACTGAATTACAGAACACTCAGTCACATTGCTTAGCATCTATTTTAACTAAAAAGTGTGCACTAAACAAAAGTGATGAGGAGTAGCAACCCAGTTATACTATAGCATCTGTATGTGCTAGCAGCACTAAGCACACTAAACACTAAGTCAGACTGAAAAATGATACATTGTAACACTTTATCTACAACTTTTATAAATAGGAGACCAGTTCTGCAACAGTAGCAATGCTGAAAGAAACAAAGCAATAGAACGAGTGAGTTTGTAGAGACCTTAACTGCAATATAAAAAATAAAGCTCAAACACTTACAATGAGATACACCATGAGCTGAAGGGAATTGGCAGCTGCTGTGGGTAAGCCAAGATGGCTCCAGGGGTTTAAAAAAAAACTTTGCTGGGACAAATTTGGAGGAGGGGGGTGGGAGTGGCCACAGGTAATGTGAAGTTCATTGTTCTTGTAGAAAATCACACTCAGGAGAAATTGAGCAGCAAATGCTGCAAACAATCTATAGACCTGAGTTCATAGAACCCCGCAGGCTAAGGATTGCAGGGTAAGTGTTTAAATAACCAAATTGTTAGGAGTTATTCAGCTGTGTCCATTCTGGGTAGATACCTAGTTTGAAGCAGACAAAAAGTGGCAGTTTATGTACATTTTTGCCTCTATTTTACAAGTGGGCAATTCAAGTGTATCTATATGAATGATGATTACACTGACATATATAGTCCCCCTCTTATAAATATTCCCAAAATTTTAGTTTTGCAAAGTCCTCTTTTCTTTTTAAGTCAGTATTGGATAGTATAGACACTATAGTAACAAGCTCCTTCATCACTACTTAGAAGGGATTCCTTAATTCTGCATCTAATGGATTGCCCTGCATTTCTCAGAGGAGGTCTGTTTGCCACCCTGCTATTTTCTACCCTAACACTTTTGTGGCTTTACCAAAGTAGATATTAAGATTATTAAGATGAGTTTGTGTGATCAAATTCATCCTTCATTAAATAAAAATAATAATAGTTAAGTTCCATTCAAAAATATTCATACCGTTTGTTCTTAAAATAATGTTTTTGCACCGTTTCACTAATGAACTGCTTGTCCAAAATGCTTAGAGTGTTAGTTCACACACATTTCATAGGCTATGGAAAAATAATTGTTTATACCTCAATGTGCCTTTAGACCAAGCAGGAGCAATGAAATAACAGTTGTTGAATTTCACACAGAACATCTGTATGTCTTTAAATTGTGGGAGGTATATCATTTCTCTCTTTATAGATTTTATACAGCTTTTTTCATTATTTTGAATTTAAAATACTTAATAGGCAGTACATGGATCTAGAAGTGTGAGTGTGCATTGCTTAGCTGGTTTATTAGTATATAAAATATAGAGCAATATTTTAGATTTAAAAGCCTTTAAGTAAGGCACTAGCTGCCCAGCTGAATGTACATGTGGCCTCAAAGTGATCACTTTCAGAGACTTGCTGATTAAATATACAAGTATGACCTCCTCCTGAAGTATGTTTGTACACTTTAAGTAGCATGTGCATTGATATCAAAGCCTTAGTTTGTGGCTGGACTAATTTTATTCAGAGTTGTGCACTATTTTTGATTCACTGTATAATTTTTCAGATCTCTGCTGAAAGCGTTTTGTCCCACCTCCCCCACTTTCTGCTGTGTCTTAAGTTGGTATAACTGTTTTTTATAGCTTGTGTCATCTGACTATCTGAAGGATTAATTGCATAATAATAGACCCTGTTAGTTAACAGCCTTCATATCATTGCTGGAACCTGTGTCTAACAGAGCTCTTTTCAAACTATCTGGAAATATCCAGAGCTAAGTACATTTTTTGGTTCTTCAGAATTGTGTATTGTAAATTGTTGCTGGACTAATTTTATTCAGAGTTGTGCACTGTTATTTTTGATTCGTTGTATAGTTTTTCAGATCTCTGCTGAAAGTGTTTTGTCCCTCCCACCATCCCTATTTCTGGCTTGTTGTTTAAATTTGGTGGCTCTTGCAGTTGCCCGCCCCACTGTAGATTTGATCTGGAACACTCCCCTCAGTCCCATCTCTTTACCACATTCTACCTAATACACTCCTTCTGCACTTGTTTTTAGTCATTTAATTGCATTTTTTAAACTGTGTTTGGACTAATATTGCTACATACTCAAGTGTGCTAGCTTGCAATGCATTTGAATTGTTTTTACTGCTGTTTTAGCTAATTTTCTGTAAAAAAAAACAAAAAGAAAAAAAAAACTGTAAGCCTTTTTCCTACCTTTACTGTAACTAGAGTAGTCCAGATACAGATTTGCTGTATCCATGATTGTATGTAAGCTTCTGAGCCCCCCCCCCCAAGCCTTTCTGTGTTGGAGGGAAGCCTTCTAGCTTGTCAGTGGTAGTTATAATCACTAGGTAACCTGTCTATCACATATGGAGTGGTTCTGGCCCAGAAATTGTAGTTATTGACCATCTGGGCAATCTTTTCCATCTCTCTCAACTTTCTGATTTGAAAGCTCACATTTACACTTGTTTCTTTCCTGTAACTAGTCTAGTGCAGATACAGATTCTTAGTTTTAGCACTTGAATTGCTTATTAGTGCTCAGCATTTGTTCAGAACTTGTTGTAAGCACTAAATAAACTACTAATTACTATAGCACTCAACCTTCCTCATTACCTAGAGGAAAACAGTTTTTGCACTTACTTTCCTCACTTGCATAGAGAAAAACAGCTCTTGTACTCACTTTCCTTACTTATCTAGAGGAAAATAGTTTTTTTATTCAGGCATGTCCAAGGGTCAGCTCCCAGTGTTCTCTCCTGTCTAGCTGATGAATCTGGGCATCTTGGGGCAATGTAGAAATTGCCTCATGTACACGGACAAACCTCTCCTCCTACCACCCAACACTACAACCTGTGATAGATGCACTTATCTAGCCAAACTGGAGGTAAAGCTCTCTCCAACTCAGACTGAACTTGACATTCAAGAGGAGAAGGAAAACACTTGCACCACACCACACTTATCACATAGTCTCCCTAAATCTACACCACCAAAATCCACACATAGAAACACAAAAACATTCACAGAGGCTCTCAATAATAATCTGCCCAAGAAACAGAGACCTCCAAAGCAGAAACATAAGCAACTTCCACCCCCCCAACACAACCCAAATGACACATAGTCCACAGTCTCAGCGTGCCACTAAACCACAGCCAATAAGGTAAAACAACGTGTCCAACACACTAGTCATAGGTGACTCTATAGTCAGACACACTGATGTCCCACTCACCAGGCTAAACAACGAGAAGGTTACTGTCAGCTGCCTGTCGGATGCCAGGATCTGCCACATAACCCATGCACTCAGGTCACTCCATAGCAAGTGCAAATATGACTCTGTCATTGTCCATGTTGGTGTGAATGACCTGGGACATACCTCCCTGGACTACATGAAAAGAGACATGGAAGAGCTCTCTGATCTTGTAGCCCAGCCAGGTATGACCCTAGACCTGAGTAGCATTTTGCCATCGCCCAGAATGATACCGCGGTACAAGGAGAAAATGATTGACTTCAACAATTGGCTAAGCTTCTGGTGTCATTCTAAGAGGATCCAATATCTGTCTGCTTGGGATGACATGGTCAACAGACTGCGATGCTTTGCCAGAGATGGCCTGCACCTGTCTCCCCCTGGGATTCCGGATGCTGACTAAGGCTCTTGCTGCCCCTATAGTGCCTTTTTTAGGCAAGGTTCAAATGACAAATTCACCACTGTAACAGGAACAGGCAAGCAAAAACTGATGGTAATGCTACTCAATGCTAGAAGTCTAAATCTCAAAATGCACTCACTCGAGGCACTCCTTAAAATGGAGAACATCGATATCTGTGCAGTGACTGAAACCTGGTTCAAGGCTCCAAAGAGCACCCCTGCACTACCAGGCTATAACTCATACCACACTTTTCAGCCATGTAACCTGGACTGGAACCGCAAAGGCGGAGGTGTGTCCATATTCATTAAGGATATCCACACCTCCAGGCTAGTTGCTTAGCATAATGCAAACAAGGTTATCCAAGTGCAACTAACTCTGGGCAAAACTGCAATCCAAATTGTAGCTTGCTATAGTTCCCCCACCATGCCCCAGGATTCCCACTCCTCTTTTCTTGAATTACTGGAAAATATTAGGGTTCAACCAAACACCCTAATAATGGGCAATTTCAACTACCCCACCATTAACTGGGAAAACTACTTGTGTACCAACTCTTTCACACAATGCTTTCTGGAATTCATAACTCCAATGCCCTGGATCAACTTATCCACACCCCCATCAGGGACAACAATATCCTAGACCTAGTCATTACCAACATGAGTGACTGGTGTTTCACACCTGAAGTCAACTCCTCATTGGTCTGACCTGACCATAATCTAATCACCCTCGATATCCACATCCCACCCCCACCTCCTCATTAAGGAAACCACAGTAAAAAATTTCTCCAAAGTCAACTTCATGCTTCTTAAGACAGAAGTGGTGAACTTCATGACACCCATGCAGATGGACAATATAGTTACGACTGCTGAATCCTACACAAATGCACTCTATAAGCACTTTCACAAGTGCATGGATCATGCTGTCTCAAACAGAACCAAGACGCTATCCTCCGAAAAAGGAAGCCAATCTGGTGGTCCCCTGCCATAAACAAACTGTACAACAGAAGGAAGAAATTGTTGCAAAAGAGAGTAGAATCCCATGAGTGGAGGAGTTCCCTGGTCAGCCACAGTAAGAAGATGAGATCCCTTATAAGATCCTAGCTATAAAAACAAAATCACCACTGATTCTAAGGACAACCACAAAGCATTCTATAGCTATGCCAGGAATCCCAATGGCAACACCCAGATCTGCTCTGAGTTACAGCACAACTGCACGAAAATTACAGAACCAACTGATATTGCCAACATCCTGGCAGATAGGTTCAGTGCTAATGTTACCCCCCCTCAGCCCCTAAAGGGCCCATATCTATACAGGAAGAATGCAGAGTCCCTGTAATCACAACTACGCAGGTAAAAGCTGCACTCTCTAAAGCCAAAAACACAGCATCCATGGGACCGGACAACATACCAGGCTGCATTTTACATGAACTTCAGAACAAACTGGCTCCCCACCTAAGCACCATGTTCAATCATAGCCTCACATCAGGCTTTGTGCCCACTGAATGGTGTACATCAACAGTTATCCCACTCCACAAAGAGAGAGCCACCACTGATCCCGGGAACTATCACCCTATTAGCCTAATGAGCCTGGTCTGCAAGGCCATGGAACGTATCATCATGGAACTCATAAACAAAGACATTGGTAACCTCCAAACACTGGATCCCACCCAGTTCAGGTTTGAGAAATTAAACCTTTCAAGGTCATATAGGAAAAGGGTGTAGCTACCATCAGTTACATGGGGAAAGGTGCTGAAGATGTAATGCATTCTATATGAATTACCACAGGGGGTGTAATGCACTGATAATGCAGGAGGTGGAACAAAATATTGACTGGTCAACAGAGATTACTAAACAGTGGACAAAATCCCTGCACAACTATGTATCCAGTTGCATAGACCTGGCTGAAATAAACACAGCCCAAGTTTAGAATTCAAGATTTAAAAACACTCTGCAAGAAATAAATTTCTTAGTTTTGAACACATTTGTGAACTACTTCCTTAGAACCTCTTCATATTTTCTCGTCATACCAGTAATTGAGTTAATAAGGCACTCCGTGTGAATTTATTCAAGGTATACAAATAAAATAAATTCTTCAAAGACATCTTCATTTTACAGAAGTGATCAAATGTTAAAACATTTTAGAAATTATTTATTAACCACTCCTCCGGCCTTATTATTGAGATGCTTTGAAAGTCAGGAGCTTTAAGTTACCTTCATAGGTGATCTGGATGTGGAGTCTCACAACCCTTTGGCTTTTTCATCCCCTATGAGGTTGCCTCCAATTGTTTATAAGTCCTTCAATTTGTTATCATGATGGGGGAAAACAATGCTAGTTTACTTACTGAAAACAAGAGATGAAATCATACATTTTACTGCAGCCATTCTGCAAACATTGGTATAGCCTACTCAAAGTACTGATCTGGGATTGATGGTTTATTCCCTACTTAAAAATGTAGTGTCATACAGAATATACTGTGCAAAGCCCCCCAAAAATGTCAGCATTTTTCAAAATTTTATAAAATATTAAGTGCTTTTGTCCAATATCATTACAGACTTCATGCAAACAAACACATCAAGCAAACACTGAAACATTATATAATACAATTACATGTGATAAAAGCAGTTGACATTGTGGATGAAGTTTAAAAAATATTTTTAAAATATAATATACTTAAACTGAGTAATGCAAAACTTCCTCAGTAACATTTAAAACACATATTGCATATTAATTATCTCCACGTTAGTAAAAAAAATAAATAAAACTGTGTAACCTAACAACACTATAATTTGACTGCACAATTGTCAGTACACTGGCTATTGAAATATGTTCATTGTGTCCTGCACCTTGCCTACCTTTTAATCTCAATTGCCAAATTAGCTGCCACTACTCCAATCTATTTCCTCATGAATATCCTCTAATAAATGGCTGATTGTGCTTCACTACATAAAATAAAAAAAATATTAAAAATGATACACCTTCTGGTAAGTTCACTTAATTCATCATCATTATCACCTCTTCATAAATATGTTTATAGATTCTTCTGAGTAACTTTCAGTTTTCCCTTTATAAAAGGCAGTACAGGATGCACAGCAGACAAGATATGCACCCCCACCAGAATTACAATTATAATGAATTCTAATACTTATTTTTATTTTATTCTCCAGATATGATACTGCAACACTTTCACATTTTATTATATCATCACATTATTTACAGTGACCACACTTAAATCCCTAACATCTTTCCTTTTACATTAGAAATGTTTTTGCTTAACTGTATTTTTAATTACAATTTCTTTTTAACACAAAATTTGGATGCTCAGTCAGTTGAGAACTCTGTTCATTATCATACAAAAAGTCCAAGAGGTTTAATGACATCCTTCAGTTCATTGTTTTAAGAAGAATAAGTTAAAACTATGGATCTACAAAATCCATGTATCACAATCTTTTGTCACTCATATCATTGGAAGTCTCATAAGCCAAGATTGGTTTATATAAGCCAAATCTGTTAGTCAAAATATCCCATCCAATAGCTTCTATAAAATCTTGTTGATGACCCCATCATAAAAAAAAATCCTTTAAATAAATCAATTTCTAATAAAACCTTCTCATCATCTGTAATTAATACTGAAGCCCTAATCGTTTACCAAACCTTTTTTTCTTGGATGCAAATGGTGATAGCTACTAAAATGTAAATAGCTTTTAGAAAATGTAAGGTTTTGAAAAAATGTTGTTGAAATTCTTTATTTACAGTGTCCTTATAAATATTAACAGGTGATAAATTAATATTAAGACAAAACGCTGTAGAAGATTCCAAAAAGCAGTAAAATAATGATAATAATTTTCACTGACACACAAAAAAAATAAAAATATAATTTGAAAACTTATAATTTACTTTCAGAAAGGTTTTTAATATAAAGAAAACACATATGTCTTTCTCAAAATAATAAAATAGTATTTGTATATACTGAGCTAGTAGAAGCCCCCATTGCAACACATCTTACCTGGTAGAAATATATTAATCCAAGAAAAAAATAATTATCAGATAAAATAATCTCCATAAATTCCTCCATTAACATAAAATCATTAGAAGACAAACTTTGTTCTATTATCATTATATCTGTGAACCAACTGAGATCTATATCTGGGGAATTTCAGTATATAAACTGTCTATATCCAAAGTAGCAAAAATTCTCTTATCCAAATATTCAACATCATTTCTGCATTTCAAAAATACCAGAAATCTTTTAAACTGCGATATTCCTTATTTAAAAAAAATGTTTAATTTGTTGTCCACATAAACTGATAATGATTCAATCTTTGACCTCAAAAATGACTCAATAGGTTTCGGGGGGGGGGGGGTCGAGACACCTTTTAGATACTTTTGGTATTCTAAATGTAGCAGAAATAACTGGCTCTTTGACATGCAACAATTCACACAAATTAATAGTTATTCTTCCTTCCAAAAATATTTTTCAAAATACAAATCAATGCTTGTAAATGTTATTTTGATTATATATGATTTCATATTTCAACACGTTAATAAAAGGATGTTTCACTGTTATTTCATTTTTGACCTTTCATTTCAGCATTCTGGTCAGTAATAGGATCACCAATGTGTTTTCAATTGGAAGCACCATGAGGCACTATGATAAGACTCATATTTAAATCAAAAGGTCCTGTAATCATGGCAGACAAAATGGAGACTGATTGAGAACCTTGCCTGTTTTCATCAGTCAGCAATGGAACCAATTTGGTGTTGTTAATTAGCACATTATATAACAGTGAACAATACAGCTACCTCAATAATTCTTTTAAGGAGAACTTTTCTGAGTAAGCATTGCTTTCAAAATGCTCCCTTACGGCATGTTATCCACAACTTGCAAAACCCAGTAGCACATGACCCATTTTTGCAATAGTTGCTCTTCCTCTCTAAATCACCTGATGCCTATCCTTTGGCAGACATGTTGAATAAGAGGCTGACAAATAAATGCCCTGAACCATTTATGTACTGTTTAAGGAATGAAGTTCTGTGAAAGACAAAAAGGGGATTACCTAGAAAAGAATATACTAGTCAGTAGCCCAGAGCTAATGAGCTAATCAGATGTGCAGTTTGGGGTTCCTTCTACATGCTTGAAAGTGTCATCCATTATATGTGGGCTTTTTGAAGAGAAAGGAAAAAAATACACTCATCCAAATACCTTCTGTATGTGTATTTATCTGAGGCCTACCAATTAAATCACTCTGAAATTAATACACATCTACCAAAGACTGTTTGAAGATAGTGTCCAGCAATTTGATAATGGGACTAAACTGAACTATAACAGGGCAATGAATAATTACTCTTCCCACATCTTTCAGTGCTCAAAGCATGACTAGCCTTCTCCCCTCGATGTGAACTCTGACCTTTATAATTTGACACTGTAAATTATGGATTTCAAAATAGGCAGTTCTCACAAGTGTCTTGCTCTTAACTACCTGCTTCATTTTCTGACTGTTACCACTATCCCTTAATTTTGCTTACTTAAATGAGCTCACTATCCATTCTATCCAACACTATACTCATGCTTAACTTCAAAACGGTTCTATAGCACAACCCCAAAACATGTAAGCACAAACATCCCTGGACTTCTTCAACTGCAACACCCTGGACCAGCTAGACCATACACCCACTAGGGGTGTAAACATCTTTGATCTGGTCCTTACAATCATGGGGGAACATTGCACCCCTCCAAGTGTAATGTCCTCATTGGTCAGATTGGACTTCAAAGATGTCACCTTTGAAATAAAAATAGAGATTTGGACACCATTTAACCATAGAAATTTTAGACATTATTCCAAGACAAGCTTCTTTATGTGACACCCTGGCAAAAGTTCAAGTTCCCCAATCCCTACCCAAGCCCAGGCAACATTGTTGTCTATGCAGACTAGTTCACAAAATCCCTACACAACTATGTATACAGTTGCATAGAAGTAGTGGTATCTGTCTAAAATAAAAACAGCCCAAGTTTAAAAAGCAAGGTACACTGGTAGAATACCAGCATAAAGAAGTTGTAAAAAAAGAAAGAATGTCATGTGCAAAAATAGTAAATGCAATGTCCAGCAAGGCAAAAACTCCTTTATTAAGTTTAATAAGAAACTCAGGGGACTAATTAAGGCTACAAAAGTTAAATCTGAGGCAAAAATAGTCTCCCAAGCTAAGGACAGTCATAAGGACAGTAGATTAGCTTTATCGTCCGGAAAGTGTAGGTGGCTACATTTGCAATTAGTTAATCACATTGCTGTGCATTACGTTTGAGGCTAATGTCAAAGGCCTGTGGCTGACCAAGTTCACAGATGATTGTAAACTGGGTACAGTCATGAAATCCCTCAATGACACAAATACCCTCCAAGACGGCCCAACATATACTAACAACTGATGCCACAGTCATGGTCTAAAACACAATACCAAGAAGTAAATAATAGTCTCTTTAAGAAAGAGGGTCAGACCTGAAAATTACTACATTGATAAACTACCCCTAAAGGTAGAACCAGTGTTTATGGATTTGGAAATATATGTAGACAGTGACTTGGCTTTTGACCACCATGTGTCTAATGTAGTGAAGAAATCATTCTACATTTCACAATTTATAAAACCTGGTATGGCATCCAGGTCCAAAGATGTTATTGTTTCATTGTACTCAGCCCTCATACATGGACCTGTTGCCCATTTACAAAACAAATAGCATCAGAAACACTCTATTTAGTGACCTCCACATCACCTGCAACATAAATAAGACAGATATGAGAGACACGTATGTGTCTCAGAGACTGTGTCTTGCCTGGAACAGGCTTCCAATTCATGTGAAGCAAAATTCTTATTCAAGTGCAATGTGGATCATTTAATGAGGAATCATAAATTTAGCCTTGAGCAGATACCTATACCCTTATTAGAAAGAGTCATCAGATAAGGAAAATATGAATGAAAAATATGGATAGGTAAGTAGTGGGCAGCTAAATGAATCTGAATGCATACTCACTTGTGTACTATTAACACTGGTTTTGTTAAGCAGTCTATGCCATGGTACTGTATATGCTTTAAAAACAACTTACAGAACATGTCTAACTGTAAATGAGTCATGCCTAAATATTGTACAATAAATATGACCTGAATTATTAATGACAGACTGGAGTGATGAGAATGAATAAACTCTGTTTCTGGCTATATGTATATGCACTGGGAACTAAAATCAATGCTAAACTGTAGGTAGCACTTAAAAAGCAACATCTCATGGGGAATACTATATCATCTGCCAGAAATATAAGCCGAAGTGAGACATACTTAAGTGTCAGTGCAACAGCTAAGGCAAACATTTAGACAGCATCAGTCAGCAGTACACAAGAGTGGCATGAGCCAATTGTCCCATATCCTGTATTCTCTGGGTAAGGACCATTAGTAATCAGTGTGGTAAGTGGAGTGCTATCAGTAAGTTACACATATAAAATATGAATGTATTATGTTATATTACATCATTAAATAAGTCTACTCTTCTCCATATTCAGTAGACTACTCCAAAAACCACCCCATATAATAACCCATTGGACACCCTGGGGGTCACTGCATAGAGCATCAATGACTGCTCAGTGTTGGCAGCGAGGTGAGAGCTATTGTATGAATCCTTGTTAGCTGTAGCTGCTGTGGCAGCAGGCACTACATCACAACAATGGAACAATCATTCAGCAAGCAGCTGTCATTAGCAATGACCCAATATCCTCTAGTTGAGTCATTCTATGAAACAACTACAACAGTATTGCCCAAGGTATTCCAGGATACATTCATTTTGGTAAAGATCATGCACTAAGGTTGTTTTAAATTTCTTTTCTGTCATCATGTAAAGTGTGTATTTGGATTCTAAAATATGCAGTTTTTAGTTTATTTACCCCGCTGGAACTGTGTATGTTCAGTTAAAAATGAGTGTTGCTTGCTCACCAGCTATCCAATTGCTTCCTGAATCCATTCCATTTCCTGTCACCTTCTGATGTAATTACAGGGACAAACTGTTTGCTGTAGTTAAGAGTATTTTTGGTTGTCAACAGAATAAAACATGTTATGAAGAAGAATGTAATGCAATTAATCAGTTACAAAAGCCAGTCCATCAGATAAGAAGTCAGTATATACCTAAATGGAATTATTTTTCATGAGAAGGTAACAAAAGCAAAGTGGAACAAACTAAGATTTTAGTAAACTGTAATGTGTTTAATATGCAGTTTAATAACAGAGATGTAATAAATCGTTATTTACCAAGGGGCAATCACTGTTAGGAAGAAAAAAGGGAGCATGTTAATCACCAGAAAGAGAGTCTTATAGTAAAGTGCATTTGTGTGCGTTATGTATTGAACAGATCATTGCTGGAATGAAAATTGTTGGCATAATATGTGTATCTGTAAAAAATAAGATGGTGGTGATGATGATGATGATGATGATGATGATGAAGATGCAAAAGATGAGAGTGTGATGAAGATGATTATGAAGATGTGACCAAGATGATTACGATGTGGATGCAATGAGGAAGATGGTGATGATGAAGATGACATAAATGAGATTGATGATGATAAAGATGATATAGTGATGATGACAATACATCTGAAAATGATGAGTATGCAGTGAACATGATAGTATGATGATGAATATGTAATGAAGGTGAAGAAGATATAGTGACGACTATGGAGATATGTTTCTGATGGAGAAGACAGTGACAATGCTGAATATGAAGTAAAGCTAAAGACATGATGATGACAAATACACAATGAAAATGTGATGAAGATAAAATGAAGAATGACCTTTTTGGTGAAAAGCAGTGAACATAATGAATATGCTGATGACAATCAAGATCATGATGTGGTGAAGATGAAGATTTTGCCATAATAATGATAAAGATGATGTGACAATGAATGATACGATGATGAGGCAATGAATGATGGCAATGCAGATGACACATCATTAACATTACCTTCACTAACATGTGCATCTTTATCATCATCATCATCTGCACCACATCTATGTCAATTCTTTATTACCACCATCAACATCTGCATGCTAGTCAACTTTATTACATATTCATTGTCAACTTCAGCTGCAGTGTCATCATCACATCTTCACCATCTTCACTGTCTTTCTCATCATAATTTATTTATTATATTGTCATTGTAAACCTCATCATCATTACTGCATCTTAATCTTCCTCAGCTTTATTGTCATCATATCTCCATCCTCATCACATCTTCATCATTATGATCTTCATTATTGCATCTCTATTACAACTTCATTTACTGAGATGCACAAATTATTCCACATTTTCATTTTAGCACTAATTTGTTCAATGTATAATATAAACAACTTCACGTTTACTATTGTCCTCTTATTAAGGAGAACAATGTGCAAAGCACACAAATGCAGATTACTGTAGGGCTGTCAATCAGGTGATTTGCATATTCCTAGTTTTCTTCTTCTGAGAAATCATTCCATGGTATACAATTATTTATTGCAGTCTTGTATCTGTGCTTTTACACCCTATAACACACACTATACTCTTTAGTAAGATTTTTATTCTGTTCTATATTTCTTCTGTTACTTTTGCTTGAATATAATAACTGCATTTACTTATGTTTTGTTTTGCTGTCTGACTGGCTGATTGTGCTCCATTCTGTATTACTTTATGCATTAAAATCTGTTGCAGAGTATAAAAAGTATCGGTCTATATCAGTTTGTCGAATGCTTAATTGACCAAATCACTAATCATCGAACCCTGTTCAGCAAAAGCTTAATTAAGCAAATGTTCGTTTCAATAAAAAAATGTCCAAGGGAAAGGACATGGTTGGCCATCACTGGGGATTTGCCTTTTTCTCCACTGTAGTGAAATCTCAGAGTTGGTATATATAGTTGGGGGATGTGGGGGGTGAAGCCCCCCGGTTTACAGTGTTTTAAATTTTGTTATATTTGTTCTGGTCGGTAGCTGACCTACAAGTTTTTTTCCCTAGGAAATGTTTGGCTAGAATGGTCATTTGCTTAACTGAGCTTTCACTGACTTGAGTTTGATGATTAGTGATTCACTCAAGCTTTTGATCAAGTAATATAGACCCACACATCTACCCCCTACGAACTGTCCCCACAATTACATCACCACAAGGTATCACTAGATGACATAGAGTTGAAATTATGATGTAAGTGCATAGCTATTCAGCAGAAAGTAACTACAAACATAAGTTTATTATAGTTTCATATGGTTTTGATGCAGTAATTAAAGGAAATCTGCATATTCTAGAATCAGTCCTCAATCTTTATCAGCAGTCTACTACACTACAACTAGTCACTACAACCTGGGCATTTCATGTTGCACTGAAGTCTAGTGCCTTTTTCTGTGCATGGTTAAACATGTCTGTAACCCTGTGGCAGCTCTGTAAAATAGTTCTTATGTCATCATCAAATATAATACTCTGCCACAACTAACCCTATCCTAGTTTTTCCTCACTTTTCACGAGATAAGCCACCCATGCCCAAGCAAATAACATCACAATCACTCAATTAAGGAGATCTGCATTTTCTGGATCAACAAAGACATTCTGCATTTGATACCTTTTGCCTTGAATTATTTCAACCTGTAAAATGTCAGCACAATATAACTTGTATGTTAATGGTATTAAGGTTATATTGTGCTGACATTATTATGTATCACCAGTTTCACTAATATAATAATTCAACATTCCTATCCATTTTGGGGGGACCAGTGGGTGTCCGGATATTTTATGATGTAACGATGTGGTTGTATTATTTAAGTGCCTGAGTAATTTCAGTGTGTATTCTGAGGAAGTTCCCTGGGATGAAAGAACACACTTAATGATTTTGCTATTAAATTTTAATTTTTACTTAATTTGTTTGCTGGAGTTTGTGCTTATTAACACTTTTACAGTAGCAGTCCATCATATGCCCATACTGCCAGCTTTTAAAACAGTGAAAGAAATATAGTAAAAACTGTTTAAAATTAATAAATGAGGTTTCCGATCTACTCAACTAAAGCTGAAAACATATATCTCTCTATAACTAATAGAAAATTCATATAGAATGTTCATGCCAGATAGTATAATTCACAAAGGAGTGGTTACAGAGCCATATTAATTCAGTAACTGATTCCTATTGAACTTTACTGGGTTTAAGCCTAGATAATCATTTTGAAACCATGACCATTCTTTAACAAAAGTATTAGAATGGTTATCTACACACCCCTCTTTCAATTATTTCAGAAATTTGCTAACACAATGTCTTATTACCAGGTATGAAAATACAGAATAAAAAAAAAGAAACTAAAAATGATTCAACAGTTTCTTGACTATAAAAATAACAGAAGGTTCACATGGTCCAAACACAAACATCCAGTCCAATTTGCTAATGATTCACGGTCTTGTAAACTGACTAGCAAAGCCAAAAGAAAAACAAACACTTTCCTGAATTTGTTCTATGAAGCTTAGAATTTTCAATATCAGATATAAACATAAAGGATGAAGCTTCTTCCATTTTTCAATATGTTCTAGTGATGAACTCTATAAAATATCAAATACAAAAGTTCTTCTATCGACAAACACTTTAGATGCAAACAGCAAAGGCAAAAAAAAACATGCACTCTCCTAAAATCCATTCTCAAAATCTTTACTATGAGATATAAACATAATGGATGAAACTTATTACAATTTCCAGTATGAACTTCAGTACAGGTGATGAACCATAACTCTCTAAAACATCAAATACAACAAGACTGCTACCAACAAATACTTCTTTAGACATAAATACAGAATGGGTGGTAGGAGTTATTCTAAATAGAAACTTTCTAAACTCTTAAGAATGCCAGAATTTACTGCAGTCATGGGGTTCATGATTTTTTTAAGTACTCATGACATTGTTTTGCATGAAACACACAGAAACTTAATAAAGGTATAAGCTTTGTCTCCTTTTTGTATTGCAGCAAACTATGAGGTTAATTAAGACCTGACAAGATTTTGTAGAATGTTACGTTATGTTTTAAAGGTAAGGATAGACAGAGCTGTAACACATACAGTGACTCTTTGTTTTGCCTTCCTTGTTATCTGTTGTGAAAATATTTGAGAGCAGTAAGGAGAGTGCCACAACACAGATCTACTTCTTTTTAAGCCTGACAAATTTAATTTAACAGTGATACAGAAATGTGCATTACAAGAATACACAAGCAATAATGCCTGACAAGACATGTGTTATTGAGAAAATAATGCACGCCCAAGGGTAACCCCCGCAAGGGCATTATTTCCACAATAACACACACCCTGGAGAGCATTTATTGCACTTAGAGAGTTAGGCTATCTGTTAAAATGTGCATTTATTTTTTATTATTAATGTATCTATTTATCTATCTATCTATCTATCTATCTATCTATCTATCTATCTATCTATCTAATCTATCTCTATCCATACGCATATAATTCCGCAACCTAATGTTTTAAATTAGATGTAGTATTATTTAATTGTCGTTGGAAGAAATATTTTACATCCAAAACATAAATAATGTAAATAATGTCTAAACACACACACACACACGCACACACACAGACACACACACACACACACACACACACACACACACACATACACACACACACACACACACACACACACACACACACACGCACACACACACACACACATTAGAATGACAGAAGGAAAAACAAACAGACCTATATACACATAAACACATTCACACACACATATTCAAAAACACAGACAGAAACACAGACACCACACACACACACACACACACACACACACACACACACACGCACACACACGCACACGCACGCGCACACACACACACACACACACACACACACACACACACACACACACACACACTCACTATCTTTCTCTCATTTTATTTAGCATCCCCAGATGGCTTGTGAGCAAATGAAAAAAAAATGAATGCAAAACACAGAAACTCTCTCCACCCCTCCCCTTACCAGCCAAGTGCTCTGGATTATGGGGAATGCTCCACATTTCACATAATTGAGAGTCACTTTTCCAGTTTTTGATTGGCTCATATACAGCAAATACAGCCAATCAGCATCATGGTATATGAGATAAATAGTCTTCCAACACAAAGCTAGACAATTAGGAGGCACAGAACTTGTCCAATCTTGTGCCTTTATAGTTTGCACCACTGCAATATATTCTAAAAGTGTATCACTGGGCTTTCAGACTTACTAGCAATCCTACTGAAAGTTGTTCTCTGAGCGTGGACTAGGGTGGATGAACTGAAGTGACCAGCTGTTGAATCTTAGGATATGCTGCCATGCTGTGCCATGCATGTAAGATGCCCCCATCGATCCGAAGACAAAAGATCTGTAGTTCCATACTTCAAAAGGGTAATTTTCTTTTGTATACAGTGCAATTGGGGTGGTTGTGTCATGATGGTACTGTTGCTGGGCTCGCTGCTGATGACACATTAGAGCTACCCTTTGCTAGATTCTTGTGGCGGTAGTGTGGTTAATGCTGTTGCATGTTTTTCCCTGATCCTGCCTAAATGCATTCTGTACATCATTTGAGGGGGGTGTGGAGTTGTGGGGGAGTTGTAGCTGCTTTCCTCATTTAATTCCAGAGGAAGTGGTTACTCGGTGACTGAGTGAAACTTTTTTATTATTTTTATTTATTTATTTGTAACTCAGAGTGACAAAATAATGGAAACAATATAAGCATATTATCAAGGTGGCAGTGTAAAATCTGTAGATTTTAATAAACTGGATTGTAAAATTCTACTTAGAGGAACCATTTTATCTTTGCAGTTTGCAATCCATAGGTTACTGTCATGGTTGTAATATACTTTTGTTACGCTTTCAACTACAGGCAGGATTTCATTTCAATTTGTCTGAAATTCCTTAACCTTTGAATTAACTTGTGCACTAACTGGGGTTGGGGAATTAAAATATCTTTATTTCATAAACTAATGAATTGATCTTATAGGTTCTCTTACCAGCAATTGTAAAAGAAAATTAATATTTAACACTGAACCAGTTATATTGTCCATTGACCAGAGTATTCAGCTGCTCTTACAAAGGACTGTGAAAATG
>NC_056732.1:835776074-835786074 GCF_019279795.1 Protopterus annectens
CCTTAATGATAATGATATATGATGCAAAAAAAAAATAAATAAAAATCTTCCAATACATTATTCAGATACAATATGAAACATTCAAAAAATCTTCCAATACATTATTCAGATGCAATATGAAACATTCATCATCATTTTTTTTCCTTTAAGAGTATTTCTAAATGCTTTGTTAAACATTTGGATCTACATTAATTTCACTCATAACTTCAGCTATGTGAATGAATATGGACCATTAATACTGGGGCATTGTTTGCCCCAGGTATGAATGATGCATTCAAATATACCTATGTCTAGATCTATATCTATATCTGCATATATATATATATATATATATATATATATAAAGAGAGAGATATGAAAGAATTAAAGCTTTATTTTAAATATTTTTATTTTGTAAGAAGAAAGAAATGTTTATGGTTTCTAAATGATTCTATGACCTTATAGTCAATGAAATTATAGATTTTTTTTGTCTGATATATAGTAAATGGGATTTCCATTTTTATTTTGTTAAACAGTAGTTTATAGGCCACATGGTTTAAATCTACTACATGTCACTAAGAATCAGTTACTGAATTAATACTGTGAAACCATTCATTCGTTTATTATACTATCTGGTGTAAACAGTCTATGTAAACTTTCTATTAATTATGGAGATAGTATGCTTTCAACTTTGATTGAGACGATCAGAAACTTTATTAGTTTTGCATTTATTATATTTCTTTCATGTTTTTACATATGGAGTGCACAATAAGCTGCTACTATAAAGGTGTTGGGGTAGAATCACTTTACCTAAACCGCTGAAGCCTAGTATGTAAAGGTGAAACTATCTTTGTATATCCTTGAGCATCTATATATCTGAAATAAGGAATATACAGATGGAGTTTTCCTTTGCTGGTTTTGTTAGTGTTTCTGCATTTATGGCTTGATTGCACATTGGAGACCAACTGTTTTGTCATCCATGTGTGCTGTTTTGGTTTTGATAGAACAGGATGCCTTCATATTATAATGATACCCGTTGTGTGTTACCTCAGGCATTTATTCACTTTAAAAACAATGTCACTGGCACTACCTTCTACACCACGTATTTACACATTTGTATATTAATCTGTGAACAAATCCTGAAAAGTGATATTGATACCTTACAGTTGTTTTGCTATATATGTTGAGATTATTAATATGCATGCAATGATCTGGGTCTAATATAACTGGTGTTTGGGAAAGAGGCCAACACCATTGGATCATGATGTATACCCATGTGACATGACATGCATCCGCCAGTGTTGGTGCTACATGCAAACAACTATTAACAGTGGAACTCAATTATGTTTTGTGAATGCACTGTGTACATGATTTTCAAATTGTCAGTGACCTACTGGTAACAATCAGTTTCTCAGATCTATATAGACATTGATAATAAGATGGGCTCTATGGGTGGTGGCATCTAGTTAACCATGCATTGTTTATACAGTTGAAGGCTGTGCATGGAGTCAAGTGATTACAGGTTTGCAGGTTTATTGACTAACATAACTTTTATTGAAAACAGTTCCATCAATCAAAAACCTGTGGAACACAAACTAATCAAAATGCTACAATGCCCTCCAAAACTACAGAAAACAGCAGCAAAATATCAAATGATTTTTCCAAGGGGGCAAGCCCCCTGCACTACCTTACATGAGAAACTGCAACCCCTACACTTCTGCTCCCAAAATATACAGACAAAGAGATAGCCAGCAATGAGAAAGTAGATATGGCACTCTGATGTGCGATCTCACTACAACTGTGTGACCATCCTATTATTCGACTAAAAAATAAACTGCAAAAGTTGCAGAAATTGCTCTTTCAAGACATTACTGACACCAGTAGAAGTATATGGTTAACCCAGTAAGCAAATATTTCTACATATTCATGTCACGTATGAGAGGAGAACATTTTATAGGTTTATAGGAGATTAGTACATCTAACCAGTTTTATCCAGATTTTACCCAATTTTCTATCTCTAGGGGATAGATAACAAGGGTCAGCATGTGGGGTTTTGACTATTTTTTCAGACTGCTCTGTCCATAAGGGACATGGGCACCACCCTGAGAGTGAATTTGCAATTTCCCATCCATTGGTCCAGATTGCACTTCATGATAATCAGGGAAGGGCTCTGCTTCAAGTGAATAGGAAACCTATTCCATGGGAGGGGCAATCTCTGGGACACATATTTGGCATAATCTATTCATGCCAGAGAAATGGTTTAGATCTTTGGAATGGGTAACCCTCTTGGAGTTAGTTTTGCAAAAATACATTTCCATCAGGGTTGGAGTTAGTTTTGCAAAACATACAACATTTCCATCAGGGTTGGGTCAGAGACTGCCTTGTAGGTCAGGCACAGATCATCCCTCAGTAATCAGTAGGAAACAGAATACAGTGATCAGTCCACATATGGCATGTTGGTTAAACTTTGTATTTTTTATTTTTTTTAGTGAGAAACCTTTGAGGACACTCCAACCATTCCAGGTGCCTGACAAGGTACATGCCAAAGGGTGCACTGTACTCGATCATTGGTCTGATGAAGGCTGAGTACAATGGTACTATGACATCCTTAGATCTGGATGCCATGCCCTTACTAATAAGCTGAGCCACACAGAAGGATCTCCGCATCATGGTGGACACGTGGCAGTCAAAGTTCAGATTACTATCTGAGTACCCAGATCTCTCACTACTAGGTCCACTCTTAGGGAGGTGAACCATTTACAGGTTGCCTGTGTCTATTTGAGACATAGGTGCCAAGCCAGGGATGAATTCCCTATTCCCCATCCATTTGTCTGAGTTACACTTAAATTGGGTTAGGGAGAAACTCTGCTTCACAAAACTGGGAAGCCTGTTCCAGAGATGGGATAGTCTCTGGGATACATACTTGTCAATCCAGCAGGTCCAAGTTATATCACAGACAAGGTTTAAGTATTCAGAATGAATAATTCTGGTGCTGTTTGTTTTTCAAGAGGTCCATCAGAGTGGGGTCTGACAATGTCCTCTATGCCAGGCATATATCTCCCCAAAAACAGCCTGTGGGAGACAGAATACAGGGATAGGGCCTTGAGGCGGTCTGCATAGGACATTTTACTTATGCCCTGTATTCTTTTTAGTGAGGAACCTCTGTGGACATTCCATTTGTTGAATACGCCTGGTTAGGCACATACCAAAGGGGGCATTGTACTCAATGACAGGTCTGATGAATGCTGAATACAGTAGACCAATGATTTCCTTGGACCTAGATGCCATACCTTTGTTTATAGGTTACACAACATAGAATGATTTCCTCACTACTGTAGATATGTGATGGTTAAAGGCTGGATTACTGTCTGTGTCCCCAAGTCCCTGACTAGTGGTTCAACTCTAAGTGGTGTGTTGTCAAGTTGACAGTTACCAGGGCTGGATGACTTCCCAAAGGATACTATTATGCAATTCTTTGCATTTAGCTTTAGTCCATGGCTGTGACACTAGTTGTTTGTCTGTGTTAGCCCTTTCTGCAGAACATTTGTGTCAGCGTGGGATTCAATGACAGCTCCTAATTTGCTATAATCTGCAAATTTAGTCAGCCGGAGACCATTGAGATTGGCCTTGACATCATAGAAGTAAATGCCAAAAAGGAGTGGTCCAAGAACTGATCCCTGAGGGACTCCACTTGTGACTGGCCTCTTTGTAGAGATGGACTCCACAGTTTTAACTTCCTAGGTCCTGTCTGTGAGCCAGTTGGCTATCCAACTGGTGACATACAAATTTATACCTAACCTCTTGAGTTTGTCGACAATGCCCGAGTGAGGTATTGTGTCAAATGCCGTGACCAGGTCAAGATATGCAGTGTGAACCATTATGCCCTCTTCCATTGCTTTGGCGACCTTCTCAAAGATGTCCAGCAGGTTGAGTACTTATGACCTGCCCTTTATGAAACCAAACTGGGTTGGGTCCAGTGCCTGGAGATTTACTATTATTGATCATTTCCATGATGATTACTTCCATGGCTTTCCATATAAGACTAGTGAGAGTTATGGGTCTGTGGTTTCCGGGTTCTATAGATGGTCCACTTTTGTGCAGAGGGATGACTGTTGCTGTTCTCCATTCATTAGGCATGAAGCCTGTTTGGAGGCTACAGTTAAATAGAAATTCCAGAGGGCATGATTAGACATGTTTCATGCTATTTAGAAGGCATCCTGTGATATTGTCTGGGCCCACTGATGCAGTATTGTTGGCCCTAAAGAGAGCATTAAGGACCTGTTCCCTATTGATAGCAGAGGAGTTATATTTCATGGCATTTTCTGAGGGAAGGTTGAGGGGAAGAGAGTGGTAAAGTTGGAACTGAATTTGCCAGCCAGTACGTTTGTTATATATTCTGGCTCAGAATAGGTGGCTCCATTTGCAATGAGCTCTGCACACAATTGTGCATTGCCTTTGAGGTTGCAGACATAGCTAAAGAATGTCTTGCAGCTGTCCTTGACCAGAGAGCCCAAATTTGCCTCAAATCTGGCTTTGGTAGACTTTATTTGTACTCTTACTTTTTGTTTAATTTGGTGAGAGTGTTTTATCCTGCTGGGTGCTGCATCTCCTAATTTTTGCCATGGCTTTCTTCCTTCTGTTATAAAGCCTATTGATTTTGTGATTCCATCAGGGTAGCTTGTTTTTTGAGTTAGCGCTATACGTCTCCCTGGTGGGTACAGTTGCCTCTATGCAGCTATTAATATGCTTGTATAGTGTTTCTGTGATCAGTTCTGCATTGGCATCAGTGTTCTCAGGGTTTATGGGGGCTTCAAATGTTGCCAGGTTATCACTTAATAGTAGGAAATTAGCTTTAGAATAGTTCCTGAATATTCCGGGGTTGGTTGGGGGGTCCAGGTTTTATTTTTACTTCAAAGGAGACCATTTTGCGGTCTAACCTTACCAGAGAAGACATTATAGTATTGGATGTGCAGCTCTCTCCCATATTAGTGAAAACCACATCTAGTATGGTTGCACCCCTGGTTGATGTATTGACAATCTGGTCCAAGGAATTTGTGCTTACAAAATCCAGGAATCTCTGTGCCTGTACGTTTGGTGTCATATAGGATTCCCAGTTAATAGTGGGGTAATTAAAGTTGCCCATGAATATGATATTGGTTGGATGGTGAGTGTTTCCAATAAGTCTAAATACATTTTATGGGTTTCCTGGATCACAGAGTGGGACCTATAGCTTGCAAGGAAGAGGTATTGGATTTTGTCTACGGTAATTTGAACATGGAGTATCTCAAGTACATTGTCCTGTTTGACTAGTCTTGAGGTATATTTATTTTTGATATAAATTGAGTCACCTCCACCTTTAGTCCCTGTCTCTGCAGTAGCTGGCCTAAATGTGTGGAAGGCATATAATCTTGCACTGTCAGTGTAGTCTTTGCAGCTTTAAACCATGTTTCAGTGACCGCATAGACATCAGCATTCTCTAGGGTGAAGAGAGCTTCTAAGGAGTGGTGTTTTTTGTTTAGACTCCTAGCATTGAATTGTAATACCTTTAGATTTTCTTGGTTTTGATTTGCTATGTCAGAAGTACTTTCATTTTGGCATTGCCTAAAAAAAGCATTAGGGGGGAAACCAATGTTTTATCTAATATTCAAAAGCCTACATGGGAGAGGTGCAAACTATCCCTGACAAAGCAGCATGGTCTGTTGACCATCTCCTTCCATACTGACAAATATTGCACCCCCTTAGAACGACTCCAGAAACTAAGCCAATTATTAATTAAAGTCATTCATCTTTTGTCTGTATTGTGGCATCATCCTTGGAAAAGGCAAAATGCTGCTGAGTGCCAGACTCACTCTAGCCTGGAACACATATTCGGAGAGCTCCATGATGTCTCATTTCATATAGTCTAGGGAGGTACATCTCAGATCATTTACACCCACATGGACTATGACTGAGTCATACTGGTACTTCTGGTCAAATGACCTGAGTGCATAAATAATGTGCCAGATCCTAGCTCCTAATAAGCAACAGACTGTGACTTTCTCCTAACTCAGCCTGGTGAGAGGGACATTAGTGTGTCTCATGAAGGAGTCTCCAATGACCAGAATGTTGAATTGTGTGGTGGCTTGCCTTATGGGTTTAGAAGTAAAGGCTCCATGAGATGTGACTATATGTGTTGTATGCATGTTGTTTTGAAAGAGTGCATTCGAGGCTGATGAGGATATTTTTATGTGTACTTCACCTAAGATGTCTTTCTGCTTTAGGAAGATTACATTTAAGTGCCTCAGCATATGTGGGTGTATGTGTCTGCTTAGAATAGTGTGTGATGGGTGCAGTGTGTGTGCTACTGACAACCTGATTGACATTAGGAGTGCTTTTATGTGAGAGCTTTGCTTCCAGTGACATTGTGTACATACATCTCTTGCATAACATATCAGTTTGTTTGAGAATTAACATGTTATCAGTAACCATAAGACAATTTCTGCATTGACTCAGGATGCCCATATCCACCAAGCAGGTAACGGAGATAGTGGGAAAGTTCATATTCATGGCAACAGACCCTTTGTGTTGATTAGACAGGTGGAGTGAGAACATAAAGCAATGTCAGGAGTATTCTGTTTGCACCTCTGGGAACAGTGCTTACCACTGCAAACTAGTTGTCCTGTGCGCAACTAGGTATTGGTGAAATTTTGATCAAACTTTTACAGGAAAAATGTCACTCAAGGTGTCCATATATGGGTCTACTTCAAATAAATAAAAGATAACTTACCTGAAAGCAGATTTACCGAGACGACAACACCAAAATGTTGCATTATCAAATGACCACATTACTGACTGAGGTTACAGATAAGTATGCACTTGGTGAACCAAAAACACACACCACAGCATGTCAAACCCACCCAGGTGGTGGGCTACACTCCCCACCCCCCCTGACTAAATATACCAACTCAGTAATGACACTACAGTGGGGTAAAGGGCAAATTTACCCATGTTGACCAAGTGCAAACGTAATCTGTAAACAGCTTTGGTAATGTGGTCATTTGGTAATGTAATGTTTCGGTGTTGTCATCTTGGTAAACTCATCTTCGGGTAAGTGGTCTTTTATTTATTTGAAGTAGACCCCTGTGTTTATACAGGGCACTGCCAAACACTTGAGGGAAAACTAATAAGTAAACATTGAAAATTTAAGGATGAAGTATTTATACAGGTATTCTGAAGTTAGAAACAAATCAAACAATACTTAATGAAAACAAAGAATTAGCTTGTCAAGAGTGATGAAAATGGGGGAGTCACCTGAACAGTCTTGTCTCACATGATGCAATGGTCCGTAGGCTTGCTGTAGCCTTTTCCTGGTAGATACCTTGAATAGCAACCAGACTAATCAGGAACATCAAGCACAGCCACTCACTTTCCAACCAGAAACAATCAGGAATCAATGCACTCTGCTCCTTCTCTCACCAGGAGAAGAATATAGGCACAAATTCCAAGCTGTCACCTATGAAGCAGTTATTAGGCTTTCCAGTGATCAGTGGTTTCCAGGAAATAATGTTCCTGTGCTCCTTCTCTCAACAGGAGAAAACAGAAGTACTAATCCCAAAATGACTACTGAGAGGCATAATGTGGGTTCTTCAATAATTGGTGGTCTTGCAATACGTTACAGATTTTAAAGATAAGATGGAAAAAGAAGGTTAATATCCTAAGCATTGCAATGTGTACTAAACAGTTAGATATGAAATAGAGGGGAACTTAAGCTTTAGCTGTCTAAGTGGAAAGCCACTAATTTTAAAAGAGAAAGATAAGTGGGTGGACACTTTGTATTCTGGTTCTATGGAATAGAGTGGGATGGTTAATAAATTTAACTAGATGGAGGGGAGTGATTTCACAAAATGATAATTTTGTGCTTACTCACAATGGCCAATGAAAGGGAGGAGGGAAGGAGATATGTGGTCAAATTAACGCAGCTAGAAAGACAGTTGAGTTTAAGAGCATAACGGCACCAGGGTGGGAATATGTTCTGTGTGACTAACAAGAAATATAGCTGTGGTCTCTTTCCTAATTGTAATACACAATTAAAAGCAGAATACAAGTAAAACACAGTGTAAAGAAAACAAATCACAACATACAAAATAAAAGAAGGCAATATAGTAATGCAAAATACAAAAAAGCAAAACCACTTTCCCTGACAGCAAGTTGTAGCAGAGTCTGAGTCAGTTTTTCCAGTACAGGTTTGAGATGTTTAATTTTGCCCCTTAAATAAAATGTTTAGGTCCCAGTGCCACCCACAGTTCACAGATAATTAACCTTAATTGATCTGTTCTATCTTCTGTATGGCCTTAATTGACCTGCTCTCATTTTTGTGTGACTCACAAGAGACATAGATGTGGTTTCTTTACTAACTGTTTGTCCTGTTTGTCTGCAGTCTCTTACTTATGCACCTTAATTACCTGACCCTTACATACCTGCATCCCTTACCCAACATTCCTCTTTTACCAAAAGAAAAATAAAAAAATGGGCACCTGTCCCACAAAAAAAAAAAAAACAAATATCGCCTCATATATAGCTCTCCCCTTCTTCTTCTCGACACACTTGATTTGGTCCAACTGGCTATACAACATTACTGCGTTGTCACTTATCTTTGTTGAGATGACAGTCCAAATTCATCCAATATTCTATCCATGTTCATTTTACAGTGCTGAAGAAGTGGATAGCTATGGTTCTTTCCTAATTCCCTCTTTCACATTCCTTTATTGCTTCCCCTTTTCTCTTCCCCCTGCTTACCCCCATTTTCACCATGTTCCTATCTTTCCCATTTTCACACCTTTAGACCAGTCAAAAAATAGAATTTTTAAAAGAAGGCAGGACTTAAATGAGCTATGTAAAGTTTGACTGAAAATGATTGGGTAGATTATAAGTGATGTATAATGTTTGCAACTGGGAGTGTGTCAGTATGGTTTATGATGTAAAATGCTTGCAACTAGGATTGTGTTGGTGTGGTTTGTTTTCATTTATATAAATGCATGATTGCTTGTGTTATAAGTGATGGTTTAATAAAGATGTTTTTATTTAAAAAAAAAGGTCAGGAATTGAATAATTTATGTACTGTTGCTTAGGTTGTATGATAGCGTCTATATTACATAATCAAACTTTTAAAAGTTAGAACGTCATATGGTCAACACTATATGATCAAACTTTTAAAAGTTTGAAAATGTAAAAAAAAAAAAATAAACCAAAGGAAAAAACCTACCTGAATGGTTTAAGTGGGGAGGCAAGCCCCCCTGCACCCCACACCTCTGCTTTTTAAATATACCAACTCCGAGAGTGCACTACACTGCAGAAATGGGAAATCTTCCCATTCTGCACTGCATGGAGATCTCTGTTGAAATGTTCAAACCTGTAAAAGTTCGATCATATGGTGTCAACCATATGACGTTCAAACTTTTAAGAGTTCAACAACGTGATATAGACCCATATGATATATAGCAATCTATGTGAAATATGATATTTGTTAATATTAATTTATTAATACAATTTGATTACTTTTCTATAAATACAAATTTGTCTATGTTAGAAGTGATAATTCAGTAAAAGTTTAAAAAAATAGAATCAAACACCACATACATTAATAATAATTCCCTAATGAAGCCCTTCACTTTTTGTTGTCGACATTTGAGCAGAGTTTGGCATTGCAAAATCAATGCTGAGTGACAGTGAATGGCTCTTCATGTCCTATGTCATAGTACAGTTATCTCTGGGCAATGCTGCTTAAACTCATTGCACTAAACAAACACAAAGAAGAGTAATGGCAATAATATTAAATATTTCCTATAATATTTATTTAGACTGATGAATGTATCAACATGAAAATAAATCCATGTATACTGTTGACATAAATCAACTGAGTACTGTTCCTTTTTATTCAGTATTTCACTGTAGTCATTCCCTCTCATATCTGCAAAAATTATTACATGTAATTATTTAATTACATCCAGCATATATATTTTCAAAAATTAGATTGAGCTGGATT
>NC_056732.1:835791074-835891074 GCF_019279795.1 Protopterus annectens
AGGGGCAAGTGACATTGGGGGCAGAAAACATAGACATAGGCACAGCCAAAAATTTGGAAACACTATTAGAGGTACTGATACCGAAATAAATGTTTTTCAGAATGTACGTAATATCTCCTCTGTGTCATTAACGGATATAGAAAATAAAGGTACTTGACAAAGGTTTATCTTTTGTACCAGTTTTTTTTTTGTTAATGACTATGATTTTGTACAAGATGTGTTGTCATTTTGTCGCATTCTTAACCTGAAAATATCTTTTGGGGACCAAGGTAATACTCAAAAATCTACTGATTTTCATTTTCGAAAATCCACCTTTCATCCACCAATGGACAAACATGTAACCATTTTCAAGAGAAAGTCATCAGGGACTTGCATTTCAAACAAGAGGAATCATTTATATTAAGAAACAACCTATCAGAGTCAGAAAATTCAAGCCTTAAAAACTCTAAGGAACAATTCTAACATTGTCATTACCACAGCGGATAAGGGAGGCACTGTGGTTGTGATGGATACGTAACAGTATATATTAGAGGCAGATACACAGTTACAGAATGGTAAACATTATATGTTTATGCCCTTAGACCCCACCAATAGGTTTAAACAGGAGATAGATGAGTTTTTAGAACTAGCAGCTGAAGAAGGAATCATAAACAAAACCACTCAAAAACAACTTACTGTGGAAGATCCCCATAAACAGATTTTGTATCTACTTCCTAAAATTCACAAGAGTTTAACAAAACCACCTGGGAGATCTATTGTATCAGGTAGGGGTTCACTTAGAGAGCCATTATCGGAATTTCTGACCCAATATTTACAACCTCTATTAGGCTTAGTAAGATCTAGGTTGAAAGACACGACTGAATTCCTACAAACTGTGTCAGATTCCCAGCTTGAGGCTGGTTGGTGGATGTACACTCTTGATGTAACATCTTTATATACCAACATCCCACATTGGGCTGGGTTACAGGTGATCAAATATTGGTTGGCGAGGGGTGATCTTTATCCACCGGGCTTTAATACTTTGATATTATGCATGGTTGAACATGTACTGACAAATAATGTTTTTTATTTTCATCAAGATTGTTACTGGCAGGTCCTAGGTACAGCGATGGGGGCATCATTTGCACCAATATATGTCGATTTGTTTATGGGGTTCATAGAGGAACAGCTTATCTATGACAGGACCCATAATATTTATATAGAGGAATTGGACATCTGGCGCAGGTACTTGGATGATTGCTGGCTAATCTGGAAGGCAGACCAGGACTATTTATTAGAATTTATTCAATACCTAAACGATAATAAATGGGGTATTGAATTTACTCTTAATATGCAATATAGTGAAATCCAATATTTGGATGTTCTTGTCAGCAGAAACAGTGACAACACACTTGCCACAAAAGTTTTTAGAAAATACCCACAATACAATACTTTGTTGGAAGCTAATAGTCTACATCCAAAACATATTATAAGAAATATTCCCAAGTCTCAATTTTTAAGAATTAAGAGGATCTGCTCCAACCAGGAGAGCTATGAATATTATCAGCAAGACTTAAGGAATAGATTTAAGGCTAGGGGATATCAATCGTGCCACATCAATTCAGCATACAACTGGGAAGAACAATTTAATAGATGTAATTTGCTCAGCTACAAAGAAAAATCTAACACAGGGGTTACCCCGATTAGATTTGTGACCACCTTTGGCAGGAATATCAGTGTTATAAGAAATGTTATTAACAATAATTGGAACATTTTATTAGCTAATTCATATTTGGCTAATATTCTTGCATCTGAGTGCCAATTTTCCTATAGGAGAGGCCATACATTGGGGTCATATTTGAATCTACACAAGAAGGCTGACATGTGAAGATGGAGGGTACACAAATCACACTTTCTGGGGACTAACTAAAGGGTTCTTTTCCTTGTGGCCATTGTTCCTTTTGTATACATATGATGAAGTCTAAAGAATTCTCCAGTAAAAATACTGCTAAGTTTTTTGAGATTAGATGTTTTGGCAATTGTGGGTCAAACTGGGTAATATATCTTGTTACTTGTTCCTGTTTGGCCTTTTATATTGGCCAGACTTCTAGACCATTGAGAATTAGGATGTCAGAACATTTTAGTGACATCAGGAACAAACGTCTTTCTAGTGCTTTATATAAACATGTGTTGCACCACACTAGTGCTAGGTTTCAATTTCAAATCATTGACGCTATCTGGGGGGATAGAACCAATAAATTTGGATGGCATGATATACTCAACAGGAAAGAAAATGCCTGGATCATTAGATTGGGGGGTTGTTTAACCCAGGCCTCAATGATTATTTATAATATGGTCTCCATATAATATGTACTTGATAACACTTACAGTTTTTAAGTTTAAAGATCAGAACAAGATAAAAAATATTTAGTTTTTCTGCATTCATTATTTATGTATAATTGTTATTTATAGGATATGCCTTTAAACATTTGATTATCCTTTGTTAACTAATCAGCCAATTATCATATGGCTATACTAAGTCAAGTGATAAAGTGTCACACTATCACTGAGGAAGGCTTGTTGCCAAAACTGGTCTGTTGGTTGTTTGGTCAAAATAAATATTTGGATTTATTCACTCTGGTGCTGGCTGCTTTTTTGACTATGGAATGTGTTACCCTTGTATAATTTTTCTTGTGAATATGTAACATTTTCATCAGGGCTGGATCAGAGAATACCTTCTAGGTCAGACATACATCCCCTCTTAGTAAACAATATGGGATGGAGTAAAGGGATAGAGCCTTTAGTTGCTCTGCATAAGACATGTGTCTTACACTTTGTATTTTTAGTGAGAAACCTCTGGGGCATCTCCAATTGGCATAAGTGGCTGGTTAGATACATACAGAAGGGAGAATTGTACAGGATTATGGGACTGATGAGGGCCAAAAACTTCCTTTGATCTTGATTACAATGCCTTTACTTGTAAGTTGAGCCATGCAGAAGGATTTCTTCACTACTGTAGCTACCCAGTGGTCAAAGTTTAGGTTACTATCTATCTGTGCTCCTAGGTCCCTCACCACTGTCCACTTTTAGGGGTGTGATATCAATATTATAATTTGCAGGGATTTCTGATTTACCAAAGGGTATGATTATGCATCTTTTAGCATTTAGTCTCAGACCATGGTTTTGGCACTAGTTGTTTGTCATTTTTAGGCCTGTTTGTGGATTGTCAACATCATTTGGGGATTCAGTATTTGCTCCCAGTTTACAGTCATTAGCAAACCTGGTGAACCAGAAGCCCCAAGCATTGGCCTTCACTTCAGAGAAGTATATACCAAATATGAGGGGTCTCAACACTGAGCACCATGGGACACCGCTAGTAACAGTTTTGTGATGATGTAGGTGTTTATGCCTAGCTCAGTGTTTATCTATGCTTTCTCAGTGGGGGGGGGGGGTGTTGAAAGCTTTGGCCAGTTCTAGAAAAGCAGTGTGTACTATTTTACCCTCATCCATGGCCCTGGTGACTTTCTCGAAGAAGTCCACTAGACTGAGCAGGCAAGACCTCCCTTTGACAAAGCCAAATTGGGTCTGGTCCAGTTTATGAAGGGTTCCTCTGTTGCTATTGGTCAGGTCCCTGATAATTCTATTCATGGCCTTGCAGATAAGACTAGTCAAGCTTATTGGTCTGTAGTTCTTAGGGTCAGCTGATGGGCTCCCTTGTGCAGAGGGATGGCTGTTGTAGTCCTCCATTCATCTGGGATAAAACACATTTGGAGACTGCGTTTAAAGAGGGTTTCTAGTTGCCCTACTAGATTCTGTTTTAGGCTATTTAAGAAGCATCCTGAAGTGCTGCTGGGACCCATGGAAGCTGAGTTTTTGGCTTTAGCAAGGGCAGTAAGGACCTGTTCTCTCATAGTGACTTGTACGGGGATGGTTGCAGGTATTTCTTTGGGTGTGGTAGGAGTGATTGGGGGATGGGAGAAGTTTGAACTGAACTTGTCACCCGGCAGATTTCCTATAGTTTCAGGCTTGTTGTGGCCATTCATGATTCAGGCAAGCATTGCCATTCATGATTAACTCTGCACATTGCTGAACATTTCCCTTGAGGTTAAGAACATAATTTAAAAAAGCCTTATGGTCATCTTTTACCTGGGAAGGTAATTTTGCCTCATAGTTTGCTTTGGCAGATTTATCCAGCCCTCTAATTTGTTTGTTTAGACTGGTGAGTTTCTTTTTGCACTGATTTGTCTGTTCCTACTTGGCTTTGGATTTTTTTCCCTTTTGTTGAAAAGCCTATTTATGCTAGGGGTCCACAAGAGTGGTTTATTTTTGCCAGTAATCATAGGTTTGACTTGGATAGTTACTGCCTCCTCTATGCAGCTATGAATGTGGTTGCACAGAGTAGGCCTCAGTGTCATCTGGGTTTGGAGGCTTTCACTTAGTTTGAGGTAATTGGCCTTAACAAAGTTCTTAACAGGTTTGGAGTTTGATTGGGGTTCTAGGTTAGTTTTAATACTAAAAGAGATAATTTTGTGGTCAGATCTTACCAAGGAAGAGTTAATGCATGGGAGCGAGCAGCATTCATGAGTACTAGGTTTAAAATATTTGTACCTCTAGTTGGAGTGGTAACTAGTTGTTCCAGGGAGTTTGCATTGTTGAAGCCCAAAAACCTCTGAGCAAGTGAATTATGGGTTGTATAAGTCTCCCAGTTTATGGAAAGGTAGTTGAAGTCTACCACAAGCATGGTGTTAGGCTGAATGTTATGAAATTCCAGTAGGCATGGGTTGGAGGTATGGTTTTCCAGACTCAAGTTAAGGGATCTGTAGCTAGCAAGGATACAGTAGGGGCAGTACCTATGGTTAGTTGGCCATGGAGCAGCTCAAGTGAGCCATGTTGCTGGAGATGTCTGGCAGGGTACTTGCCCTTTATGAACACTGAGACACCGCCTCCCTTTGTTTTATCCTGAGCTAAGGGGGATCAAAATGTATGAAAGGCATTGTAGCCTTTGATAACCAGGGTGCTTTTTATGGTTCTGAACCATGTTTCTGTGACTACACATATGTCTGCATTCTCCAGGGTGTGGAGTGCTTCCAAGGAATGCATTTTGTTATTTAAAGTCCTAGTGTTGAGCAGCAGTACCTGCCTTTAGGTAGTTGCTAGTGATTTTTGTTATGTTGGAGGGTTTAACAAATTGGCACAGCCTAAAAAGGTACTATGAGGATAGATAAAGTTTTTGCCAGTATACAGAAGCCAAGTGGTGACAAGCACAAATCATCTCTGTCAAAGCATTGTGGTTTGTCGATCATGTCTCCCCAGGCTGACAGATATTGTATCCCCTTGTTGTGACATCAGAAACTAAGACAATTGTTGAAGTCAATCATTTTTTGCTGGTACTGTGGCATCATCATAGGTGAAGGTAGGATGCTATTCGGCTAGATTCATACCCACCTGGAACACATATTCAGAGAGCTCTGTCTTGTCTCTCTTCATATAGTCCAGAGAGCTCCATCATGTCTGTCTTCATATAGTCCAGTGAAGTGCATCTTAGGTCATTTACACCCACATGGGCTATGACCATGTCATACTGGTACTTGTGGTTTAAAGACCTAAGTGTATGCTTGATCTGGCAGATCCTGGCTCCAGACAGACAGCTCACTGTGATCTTCTCCTTGTTTAGCCTAGTAAGGGGGCATCTCTATGTCTCTGTAGATAGAGGTTGTAGTCTCACTCCAGTCAACTCGTGAGTATGTGCATGCGTGTGTTTTGTTCAGTTAAGTCAGATTCAAGACTATTTTTACAACAGCATGTGAGATACTTCTACTATTATCGTCTTCTCGCAAACATATACTAATGATGTCATCAGCTATAAAATGTTGTCTGACACTATAACAGTCAGAGTTCTGCTGTTGTTCTTGCATGAAATACTGTGCTCTATAGATAGCTAAGTAGGAGTTCTAGTATAACTGCAGTTAACTGGTGTGTGTTCATTCAAAAATCAATATGGTGCCAGTTTTAGAATGGCATGCGAGTCCACAGCTATGTCAGACACTCCTCCGAACATCTTCTTGTAACATACACTGATAATATCATTCTATATAAAGTACACTCTGACATTATTCAAGTCAAGCTAGTGTTATGGCAGTAATGTTAATTACTGTGTTCCCCAGCTTCTGTAACTAGATATTTAGGTGTTCTAATCTGACAGTAGGCAACTTGAGTGTGCATACATTCAAATAATTTTTGAGACAATTTTACACAGAGATGTGACTCAACATCTATGTCAGACACTTGTCCAAACATGTTCTTCTCAGCATCCAATGATGCTATCATACTCCTTAGAGTGTAATGTGACAGTGCTAAAGTCAGACACGTGGTGGTGCTACTGTTACATTGTATGGAATTCAGCTTATATACCTACACTGGTGTAACATTCAAATCAGACCCTGTCTACTGCTCTGTGTGTGATTGGTGGTGCATTACAGTTATTGTATGATCTTTTGAATCACTTTTCATTTCAATGCCTCTAAGGAGATCTTATAACATAGTCCCATGCATTTAACATCCCCTGTTTTCCTTCTGACCACATGACATCCTTCCTGTAGAGGAGTGGATGATGTCCTAATGTCAAAGATGCATATACATAACATGAAGCAGAGTCCTTCCATGACCCTCTGCAAGCCATCTCCAGACCATAGCATGTGTGATTGCTAATTCTGTCATGGGGTGGTGCACATGTCACATATAAGGAGGGGCGATATGCATATATAGGCAATATATATATTGAGTTTGCTTTAAATGTTATAATAATGTCTAGGATTTCATATGATGTTGGCCATTAGCTTAGTAATGACCTATGACCCTATGAACATTTCATGTGTCAATGTTGCTGTCATTGACATGTGCTATGTTGAGGTGTGAATGTTTGGTATTTCTACAAAAGGGTATTACAAGCTGTGATGTGAGTGATGTGAGGCAATGTATTGATGGCCACTGCTGCCATTTCATTACATTTTCCTTTTACAATAGCTGTAGTAATATGCCTTCTGAAAAATATTGACGTTTGATAATACCATGTATAGTGTTGGCTTATTAAGGTATGTGTTTTGTTTTAGTAGTGGAGTAGATATACATTCTACGCAATTCTTATTCAGCCATTACATTGATATATGCAGCATGGCACAGGTGTGCATGTGTATACCTACCATCATGAAATGCTCTGATTACATGGGAACATAAGTCTTATTTCATCCACATGTTGCCATGCTGTGATATACACAAAAATGGCATGTTTTGATTAAACTGCAACCTTGTGGAATTCATTCTATGTGCAATTGTGTTGCTATGCCAAAGGATCATTGAGGTGGTCAGCAGCACCATTGTGTGACTATCAGCATTTGTGTCAGTAAATGTTCTGCATGAGCCACAAACAACTCATTTGTAATATGTCCTTATATGGCATCTGGCCACTCAAACACAGCTTTTCTATGAAACACATATAGGCATATGTTGTGCAATAGATATAATTACGTAAGATTGGGACAGTTGTATGACTGTGTGAAAAGTATCACTGTGTGGCATGTGATGCATAACCAAGATTGTATTTGGATGTGTTTTCACAAATCATTAATTTAAATAATTGGAAATGTTAAGGGGAACACAAACTAAGCAGAGAACTATTTGTGGATGCCACCTGCCATACTCAACAGAAGAAAATAGACAATCTGTTATCTGACAGTTTGTCTCACACTTCACCTCCTGTTGCCACTGACCACCAGCCAAATTATGCATGCAAACATTATTTAGTTTATCTTCTCTGGAGAGCAGCTCATCTATGAGCTCTCTAAGATGAAAAACAGAACCAATGGGTCCTGACACATCTCAAGTTACCTATAGTGTGACTTAAAACATGACCTAGCAGACACAGTTTGATCCCTACTTAAACACAGCCTCCATGCAGCCTATTTTCTTGTAGAAAGGTATACAGCAACAGTCATCTGTCTGACTCGGGGGGGACCATCACTTGATGCATGTACTTATAGACACATACTCCTGACTCTCCTCACCTGTGAGGCAGACCAACAATTCATCATGGACCTTATCAAAAAAGATACAGGTAATCTCCCAACTGTGTACCAAACCCATGTTTGATTTGTTTAGGCTACATCATGTCTGTTAAATCTGTTTGGCATCTTCAAGAAGGTCACCAAGAGCATGGATGAGGAAAATACTGTCATCACATGTAACTTGGCCTGACCAAGGCATTTGACACAAATCCATACTCAGGTATTACAGAGATGCTGTCTTAAGTGGGCATAAACACCAGCGTCACCAAGTGGGTAGGCAAATGGATCACATACAGGACAAATATTGTCAGAGTGCGTGAAATCACCTCTAGCTAGAGTCCAGTGACCAGGTCCATGCCTCAGCATTCTTTACTAGGCTCTTTCATGTTCAGTATTTAAGTCTCAGAAGTCAAGACAAACTTACACATCCTTTGTCTACCCAAATTGTGGACAATCATTGAATCCAAGAATGGTGTTGGTATAATGCAGAAAGTATTAACACACACTACAAATTGTTGCCAGAGACATGGAGGCACAGTAGATGAACAAAAATCATGATTAGTTCCTTTATGAAAACAAGTACAGAAGCTAATTACAATATACACAACACACCCCTATGAGCAGACCAAGGGGTACATTACCTGGGTATTCAGGTAAATAGCAAGTAGAACTTCTACCAGTATATGCCCACAGTGGCGACAAATCCTTTGTATGTAGCACAACTCCTAAATATGGGTAGGACATCCACATCAAAGGACATTATAGTCCCATTGATTTCAGCCCTCATCACACCAGTAATTGAGTACAATGCACCCTTTTGCATGTATTTTACCACATGTTTTCTGGGGATGATTGACTCAAGTGCATCAGTTTTGTCACAGTGAGCTCCCACACATCTTATCATCCATACCTAAGTATTCGTTTTGATGCATAACCATTAGGAGTTGACAGTGCAGGACTCACTACAAGGTGTTATACAAGATTCATGTGTGATACATGTTTCTGTGATGCACCCAGTAAATAAATAACTCATTGACAACATTGCTGGCATTGGTTACATTCTTGCATGTGTGGATTGTGGCCTATATTTGTCATGTAAACCTCTCAACTAACCAGGATTGCTCATAATGTAAACTACGTATACAATAGTGTCCCTCTTAATACCTCCAAAATGTAGTGATTTTTGAGCAACGTGCTTCATTACCCTTATAGATTACTAGATTATAATTGCAGTTGTACATGTGTGCTCATGCAGAATATGTATAATAAGTCACAATCACATATTTTATTTTAATGACTCAGATTAATGATGGTATTATTATGATATTGCCCATGATAATTTGTGCTTTTGTCTACTGTTGTCCATGACCTCATTGCTATGTGTCCTGATTGGTTGAGACCTATGCTGAGATTGCAGTCAAATTCCAGCAATTCATTTTGCACATCTTTACAATATGCACATACACCCTATTTTATATACTGTCCTTGATAAATGTCCTCTCCTATGATCATGTCAGGGTGCTTATATCACAAGCACTCATCTCCATTGATATGTGACCTTGTGTGACAGTCACATAATACGCAATAACTGTGTGATGATATGACTATAACCACACAGGAGGTGTAAACAGCAGTAGTACTTACTGTATTATCAAATATGTAATTAATGTTCATGCTACAACTGTCTTGTCTTTGTGGTGTACGTACATTGACATGCCCTTATCTGGTGTACATTACCATGTTTCACTTGACCTCTTCCCCTTTCTTCATTACTGCCATTCATGTGTGTGGCCCTGTTCAGTGCATGCACTTATCAAGAATAGTGTATTTATAATGCAGTCTATGTACTCTTGATGAGCACCAGCAAACCTTTATTTCAGTATGCATAAGCATGTCTGTTCCTGTACTCTGCACTGACTACACTTTATTATAATGTGTTAGAACTGTATTCATTGCCTTAAATTAAACCCTGATAGTCATTGTGGCTGTCCACATAATCATGCAGAACTAGTTTACCTGTAGATAAACATGTCTGCATGTCTGAAGGTGTTTGTGCTGTTTTACATGGTTTCCTGGCCAGCAACACTGTTGTCAGCCACGAAACCATGCTTGTATCTGTGTAAGCACAATGCAGAGCATGCATATGCAATTAGCACTGTTGTGTATCACGCAAATATGTAAACTCCATGTAGGCTTAGTTATAAACCTAAACAGAGTTTATTGAATCTCCAGGACAGAATATAGCAAAAAATACCAAACATCTCTTATGCCATTTCAAAACCTGTTTCCATTAGAGACAAATGTTCAGGCAGGGATGAAGCTGATGAGTGAGAACTGCCATATTGTCTGCACACTCACAGTACCTGCCATCCTGCTGTCTAACTGCTGTACCTGCTATCTTAGTTTACATTAATGTTTTGTGTTACTCTATTGAACCATTTTTACCTTTTTATAATCTGTATTTGCAGCATGTGCAACTGTCTGGAACATTTTATGTTCTATTTATTCACACAAGTTGATGCTTAATTCTATTTTACAGTCCTTTTGGTTTCTTACTCAGTGAAGTACACGTTTTTATTTATACTGATGTAATGCGATTATGTGCCTATTGGGTGATGCTCAACTCAGACAGCACCACTTTGGTCAGTAGTTTAGAAAAAATATGTTGGGCGTAATGGTGTATTAAAATGTACATTCAATCTTAGCTTTTATAATCTAAAAGCAAACTGTGTTTCTCTTACAACTTAAAGAAATGCATCTAGAGCAAAATGACATCTGCCAGCTCTTTCTGCCAACAAGAAAAAAATCTATTCAATTAAGCTGAGTTCAACAAAGACCTTCAAAACATTAAAATATTGATTGATGCCAATTGTACTGTTATTTCTACAACATAATCAGCAGTGACCTAATTGACATCAAGTTATTTCATTTAATAAATCAGTTTTCCAAGGGCTGTGAATTTTAAATGCTGCAGTTTCTTATCCAGCATACGATGAAGTTGAAAGCTACCTGCCAGCTCTGTGAATCAATCATCAATATTAAAAGCACAGAAAGCAGGCTAGCAAATGCCAGTAGATTACTATACTTTATGTAGTTGATGACTGTAATAGCCTGTATTAAAAATTAACACAACATCAACTTAGAATAAGTGACAAAAGGTTTAAACAACAAATGAAGTAGAATCCTGTTTCTAGGCGCCTCACTTTTTTTTTCTATTAAAATGTTGTAGTGTTCTTCTTAAATGTTGGTTGCTTTAATATTTTGAAAAAGTGTGGTATTTGTATTAGTGTGGAAAAAGATTATTAATATCATCATTTTTTTGTATCAAAACACAACCTGTGGTAGAAGGAATAAAATATGAGTGGTGATAGATGTAGATCAGAAATTTGTATTTTCAATTTAGATTGGTGCATACAAATGGACTAGTTGCAGTACTGGTTTTAGCCACAGTCGAATTCTTCCTCATTTTGAAAAGACTTGCTGAGTTTTCCTGTGCCCTTTTTTAACCATTATAAATTTTAGGCTGTTATGTCTCCAAAGGAAGGCAGTTTGTTGCAACCACTACACGTTATATATCTAAAACTGTTACTATCATTTCTGTGCTGTTACCATTATTTTTCATTGTTCTCTTGCTATTAAACATGCTACCCATTTTCTTTTTTATTTCCTTGAAGTACCTGAAGATATCAGTCATAAACCCTGCTGCCCTTTTATACACAACCATTTTGCAAGGATATACATATTAAATTCTTTTAGGGCCAGCACCTGAGGCTTCCAGTGTAGATTTTGAATTATGTGATATCTGGGCTACTTATATCTTTTAATGCAGCCATACATTCATGCTACTTCTTGCCCTGAAGGCAGTTTCTTTAGCTGAGACTGTCTGACCGTTTAACACATAGGATTAAGGCAACAATCTGCTAACATGCTTCATTCTGCAGATCTGGGTTTGATTCCATCTGTCTGCATTCGTCTGCTATGTGACTCTAAGTAAGACATTTCAACTTACAGTGCTCCTGAGACACTCCTGAAAAGAAGCAGTTGGAACTAGAGGGTTTAGCCAGTTAACAAATTAATACAATGTCTCACAAATGGCTCTGAACAGGGATACTGCATATTTTGTCTCTGTCATCAATGTCTGTCTCTTGATAGTTCTGCCTCCTAAAAGACTATGCTTATCATTGGATTAGATTATTTTAATTTATTTTACTCAGGAAGAAAAACATGTCATTCATACACTGAACATATACACTGAGGTGAGTTCTCATATCAAAGAGATAAATTTCATAAACATTTAAAAAATCCAATGGAAAAAATGTGTGTGTGTGTGTGTTTGTGTGTGTGTGTGTGTGTGTGTGTGTGTGTGTGTGTGTGTGTGTGTGTGTGTGTGTGTGTGTGTGTGTGTGTGTGTGTGTGTGTCTGTGAGTATGAGCACTAGTATGCTTATTCTCCAGTTATTTGGGTTATGTCTTTCTCTCCATACTGCTATGAGTACCCTCAGGAGCCATTTCTCCCAATCTCTCCCAACATCTTTATCATGTCTGTTGTTTCCTCATCTGAGCATGCTACTTTCCCTGACTTCTTTTTCCTTAGTGCTGTTCTTACTTCTTCTAGGCTCCTTCTCTTTTCTCGCAATAGGCTGTGTGTAGGGCAGTACAGTTTCTGTAGGGTTTTCTTCATTCAGAAGCTACTGGAAGTACTCCTTCCATCTGCCTTTGATATCCTCTGAAGGCTGTTGCTGGTATCCCTTATGAAGGTTGTCTGACTATCTTCTTTACCATTTTGTCTTTGCTTTGCAACCTGAAAGTGTTTCTTTGCTCCCTCCACTGAGTCACATTCCAGACGTTGGTAGGCTACCTCTGATGTCTTCTTCAGAGGTCAGGATCAACCCTTGTTGCTTGGTGAATAAGAGACAAAGAGCTTAACCCTTATGGCACACACACATACACACACACACACACACACACACACACACACACACACACACACACACACACACACACATAAAGAGGTAGATAAATAGAAATATATATATATATATATATATATATATATATATATATATATATATGTGTATATATATATATATATATATATATATATATATATATATATATATATATATGTATATATATATATATATATATATATATATATATATATATATATATATATATATATATGGGTCTCCTTCTAAATTTGAAGTTTCAAAATTTCGAATTTCTTTTGGTCGAGACCATGAGATAGAAGTTTTGAAACTTCAAGCCATTAAAATGAAGATCACCGTACAGCACAGAATGATATATTTAACATTTTCCTCGCTGTAGTGCAATCTTGGAGTTGGTATATTTAATTAGCAGGGGGTCTGGGGTGCATGCCCACCCCCTGCAAAAATGTAAAAAAAAAGATTTTTTTATTTCTTTTTTTTATTTACATTTAGAAGTTTCAAAACTTCAATGTTATGGTCTTGACCATAAGAAATTCCAAGTTTTAAACCTTCAAAATTTAGAAATAGACCCATATATACATATGCATATATAGTTCAAATATCAATCACTTTCACAGAATATACATTTTGTTGAATCTGATAAGTGTTCTGATATTTTAATATGCATTTCATGGAATCTGCAAATGACCGAATTGTGTGTGCTTGATGGTAGATGTGGAAGCAGTGTTGTGATCAGTTTCACCTGTATTAGTGTGTGTTAGGAAATGTGTAAAGGGGTATGAGAAGCTGTGCTCCCTGATGTCAGTAGAAACCAGCTGTATTTGCATGTTGATAATTGTTTGGATTGTCATGTAGCCATATAGATGGCTGCATTTGTATCCCTTTTAGTGCAATAGCATTCAAAGGACTTACCTTTCAAGTAAATGTACTTTTGATAAACATTTTTAGTGAACAGTAATGTGTCATTTAACGAATAATGACATATATATACATATATATATATATATATATATATATATATATATATATATATATATATATTTATTTAAGTTTGTCAAACAGTATTAATACTGATGTGCATAATGTCAACACAAAATGATCGACATTATGCATGTCTGCACACCAGTATGCATGTGCCAAGAATGGATCTTTTTGCATGCAAAAACTATGCAGCACCCTCACCCCTCCACCACACCCTGCTGTGATCACACAATGCTATGGGAAAGGGCAAATTCATCAACCACGAGAATTGTCCGATCCATACCTCTGAACTGCTTAGAGAAAGACATCTGGAGAAAATCACAACTAATGTTAGGATAAACGGCATGACTAAAAGGCAAAAATCTGGTTCTGTGAAAATCTGGACACTTCAGAGCTAAGTTCCAATCCACTACCTTTGTAAACAGATGTCGACAATCTGTTTAGTTGACCAAATAGTGTCGACCAAAGCACCATTCAACAAACCTAGAACCCATACATATATATATATATATATATATATATATATATATATATATATATATATATATACACATAGGTTTATTTTGTATGACCAAACACCAACAAAATAAGTCTGATCATACACAATAGTGAAAAACAAATGAAAACAATAATATCTCGCAATCTTAAAACTAAAACCACCAGTAACACTAACCTCAAATTTGGCTGAATAGTGTTATGAGAAGGTTTTAATGATGTTAAGCTGTAGGGTTAGGGTTGGGGAAGGAGCAGCATATGGGTTAGGATTAGTACCCATCACTAAAGAGGGCAGGTGGGCTTCTCTTGCAGTTGCTTACAGTCAACTTGTAAACTGTCAATCAAGCTGTTCTATCTCCTAAAAGTAATTTGCAATTTGCCTACCTTTATAAAAATCATATATATATATATATATATATATATATATATATATATATATATATATATGGGTTCCCTTCAGAATTTCGAAGCTCAAAACTTCGAATTTCATATGATCGAAGATCATATGTTCAGAGTTTCAAAACTTCGAAATCCTGAACAGAGATCGGCATACAGCGCAGACCAGGAGATTTCCCTTGTCCTCGCTGTAGTGCAATCTCGGAGTTGGTATCTTTAATTTGCGGGAGCTATGGGGGTGCAGCGGGGCTTGCCCCCCTGCATACACATGTTTTAGTGTGTTGGGTGGTGTTTTGGGGGGATTCACAATTTCGAGATTACAAGATCTCGAGATTCTGAACTCGATATTCTGAAACTCGAGATTCTGGGATTTTGAAATTTCATAGTGAAACCATATATATATATATATATATATATATATATATATATATATATATATATATATGTACACACATAGATAGATATAGATATATCAGAGTATGCCACATAGCTGAGTCTGCAAGTGTTCAGGGCAAATGGCGAAATTATGGATGTCTACTCACTATTGTACTGCAATCTCCAGCAAAAGGCTAGTTGAACTTTATGATGGCCTGTGCATGTGTTTGGCTCAGACACAAGTCAGCCTACTTAACCAGCTGTGCTTTTATCCCACTGCATATAATCCATACATATATATATATATATATATATATATATATATATATATATATATATATATATATATATATAAATATATATGGGTCCAATTCTCATGACTGAAACAACTCAAAATACTGAATTTCTTTTGACTGAGACCACAATACCTAATTTTCAAAATACTGAAAACTCATTTGACTTTGTCTCATTATACTGAAAGCTTACAATGCTGAATTTCAAAATACTGCATTTTAAGCCATAGATGTGATGCGTGTTTCCCTTCACCTGTGACTTGCTTGTAATAAAAACACATTACTGTAGTTTAAAGTGCCGACTGTCAGAATACTGATTGTAGTGTAGAAAGTACTGTTGTAGTGTTTCTAAATGTGGGTATGTCTCTTTACATTTTTATGGGAAGTATCTAAATTAATATGGTGGATGTTTTGTGCACTCCCTGCAGTAGTGGCAGTGTGCACAGTACTGTAAGGTAAGTAAAAGGTATATGTCCTTTTCCACCCTGTAGTGCCATCCTGGAGTTTATATCTATATATATATATATATATATATATATATATATATATATATATATCGATAGATAGATAGATAGTTGGGGGTGAGGGGGGCATAGCCCCACCACCACATAATTTGGTTTTATATAGTCCAGTTTCTGTTAAGAGGGCAAGTAAGTAGTTTAAGTTTTGCAAAGAGTTAGTTGGTGGTGTTGTGTGTATGTCTATGACTTAAAATTCAGGATTCTGAAATTCAGCATTGTAAGATTTCAGTATAATGACACTCATTCAAATGAGTTTTCAGTATTTTGAAAATTAGGTATTGTGGTCTCAATCAAATGAAATTCAGTATTTTGAGCTTCAGTCATGTGAAGTGGACCCATATATATATATATATATATATATATATATATATATATATATATATATATATATATAGGTTCATAGGTTCATACTAGGCTATCTGCCCTAGGGCATTTATAAGCCTAGCCAGAGTGTGTGTGGCTTTCACCACCCCTTAGGATGAGAATACTATACCCATTAGTTTGCTGTGCCTCTGTCCAGCAGTGATACAGAGATGATTCCCGGGGTAAACCTACGATCTCCCATCCACTCGTCAAGATTTCTCTTGAACAGAGTCAGTGAGGGGCTCTGCCTCACATGGACTGGGATTCTGTTCCATAGTGTAGGGAGTCTCTGGGTGATGAATCTGTCCCTCCAGCACGTCCTATTTATATCCGTGTTGAGGTTTAAGTCTCTTGCTCTCGTGGCTCTGGTGGATTTGGATTTTTGAGGTGGAGCATGTCCATTAATTCCGGGTTGGACATGGCCTTGTATGTCAGGCACAGATCACCTCTGAGCAGACGGTATGCGACTGAATAGAGCTGGAGTTTCTTCAGTCGGGCATCGTATGACATATGTTTGAGCCCCTTTATCCTTTTGGTGAGGAACTTTTGGGGTCTTTCCAACTGCTGCAGGTGTCGGGTAAGGTACATTCCGAATGGGGCGTTGTACTCAATCATTGGTCTGATAAGTGAAGAGTACAGGGGTACAATGACCTCTCCTGATCTGGATGTGAATCCCTTCATGATCAGGTGGGCAATGTAGAAGGTCTTCATAACCACTTTGGCAATGTGAGTGTCAAAAGAGAGGTTACTGTCAACTTGGGTCCCCAGGTCCCTGATAACTTCTTCTGTGTTTAATGGATTACCACCTATGTGGTAATTAGGGGTTACCTTGTTTTTCCCAAAGGGTATGACTATACATTTTTTTGGAATTTAGCTTAAGGCCATGGCTCTGGCACCAGTTATCCATTTCTATGAGACCTTTCTGGAGGATGTCTGTGTCTGATGGAGTGTCAATTATGGTGCCCAGTTTGCAGTCATCTGCAAATTTTGTCAGCCACAATCCCCCTATGTTTGCCTGCACTTCAGAAAAATAAATGCCGAACAAGAGGGGGCCCAGGACTGAGCCCTGTGGGACACCGCTCATGACCGGCTTAGAGTCTGACATGGCACCAGCAACTCTAACCCTGTGTGTTCTGTCCTTGAGCCAGTTTGCAACCCATCTTGTGACATATGGGTTTACATCTTAGCTGGTGAGCTTTTCTATGATGCCCGAGTGGGGTATTGTGTTGAATGCTTTTGCTAGGTCAAGGTAGGCTGTGTGAACTGCCTTACCCTCATCAATGGCCTTAGTGACTGTTTCTAAAAGTCGACCAAGTTCAAGAGGCAGGATCTGCCCTTGACAAAGCCAAATTGGGTAGGATCCAGTGTCTGTTGGTCCCCAATGTCTTTATTTATGAGTTCCATTATGATCCTCTCCATAGCTTTGCAGACAAGGCTCGTCAAGCTTATGGGGCGGTAATTTCCAGGGTCCGTAGAAGCACCGCCTTTGTGGAGTGGGACCACAGTTGCCGTCGCCATTCTTTGGGTGCGTATCCTGTAGTAAGGCTAAGATTAAACAGCAGCCTTATGTGTGGGTTTAGTTCCTCATTGAGTTCATGTAGCACACAGCCGGGGACACCGTCCGGTCCCATTGATGCTGTGTTTTTGCTTTAGAGAGAGCAGCTCTCACCTGGGCATCTGAGATGTTTGGGAGGCTAGACTCTGGTGGGATAGATATTTCTCCTTTTGGGGAGGGAGGGAGAAATTTGCACTGAACCTGTCTGCCAGTATGTTGGCAATGTCTGTGGGTTCAGTGATTTTTTTATCATTTTGGACTAATTCTGAGCATATCTGGGAGTTTCCACCCAGGTTTCTAACATAGCTAAAGAAGGCTTTATGATTGTCTTTTGTGTCATTAGCGATTTTTCTCTCAAAGTTGGCCTTGGATGATTTTATGAGTGATCGTAGTTTTTTGCTAGTATTGATCAGAGATGCCTTCCCATTTAGGGATTTTGCTCTGTCATGTAGTAGCTTTCTCCTCTTGTTGTAGAGTTTGTTTATGGCTGGAGTCCACCAGACCGGGCGCCTGCCTTTGGTGGAAAAGGTCTTGATTTTATTAGGGATTGCTTGATCCATACATTCTTGGAGGTGCTCGTAGAAGGCATTTGTAAGGGTTTCAGCAGCGTGGGTTGTGGTTTCCACTGACTCGGGGGCCTTGAAGGATACCACTCCAGTCTTAAGAAGTGTGAAGTTTGCTTTTGAGAAGTTCTTCACTGTGGTCTTTTGCTGGGGGTGGGGCGGGATGTGGATCTCCAGTGAGATTAATTTATGGTCTGATCTCACCAATGAGGGATATACTTCCGGTGTGGAGCATTTTGTCCCCGTGTTTGTGATGATCAGGTCTAGTATATTTTCTCCTCTTGTGGGAATGGTGACTAGTTGTTCCATAGCATTTGAGTTTATGAACTCAAGGAACCTTTGGGCTAGGGTGTTGGGGCTTGAGTAATGTACCCAGTCTATGTTTGGGTAGTTGAAGTCACCCAATATGATGGTGTTTGGAGAGACATTTATACTCTCCAGTGTCTTCAGGAAGGCTGTGTGGGTTTCCTGAGTTTGAGAAGGTGGTCTGTAGCATGTTACAAACTGTAGGGCAGATTTACCTATGGTTAATTGCACCTGGATGGTCTCCGATGCTTCGTGCGTTGCCACTAACCTGGAGGTGTGGGTATCCTTTATGAATATGGATACTCCCCCTCCTTTTGTAGTTCGGTCCGGATTTTGGGGCCGGAACGCATGATATGAGGTATAACCTGATAGTGCTGGGGTGCTCTCAGGAGCCTTGAACCAGGTTTCAGTCACAGCACAAACATTGATGTTCATAAAAAGGCTGCACCTATCAACCATTCAGTAAAAACTACAATAAAGACCCAGCCAAGCTCATGTCTTTACTGTGTAATACCTGAAACCTCCTGTAGTGGAGGCCCATAAGCTATATGCCAATGAGCTTTTAAGGATATACCAGTGTTTTAGCTACATGGCTTCTGACTGCCCAGGATTTTTTTTTGTCTTTATGGGTACACTCAGGCCAATTCTATATATATATATATATATATATATATATATGTGTGTGTGTGTATCTAAATATAGATATAGATATAGATATAGATATAGATATAGATATGAGCAGGAGATATGGAGGTGTGGGGAAGGGCATGTGGGAGGAAAGCATAAAAGAGTCAGACTAAAGAGAGGACCTTCCTCTAAAAAATAATTATAATGGAAGACAACATAATGGCCTGGGAATTCCAAGACAGGGACCTAATTAACATAGCAGGGCTGAAGATTTTTGGGTGAAATCGGCAATGGTAGAAAAGAAGCATAACATGAATGAAAACAGAAATAAATACATTACATTAAATGAAGGGAAGGAAAGACCAGAAGGATGATAAGGATGCAAAAGAATGATTATTACATTTTATTAAAAGTAAGCCTTTCTTTAAGACCACAGGAGTGCTGAGAAGCAATGTGATACTTAACTTCAGTGTTCTTCTATGGTCAGCATGACAGAATCCTGCTGGAAATACAGACAACAAAATGACTGATACAGTGATCACTGATTGTGAAATCGGATACATTATAAGTTCATAGGTTCACAAATAAGTACTAGGCTAGCTGTGCTTGGGGGCCATTTTAAGCCAAGCCAGTTTCCCTTTTTGTGCTCAAATTTACCCATCCTATTTGGTTATAGATTTGCCTTACCCATCCCTTGGTTGATGATTATATATTACTCCTAATGACAATAACTGGGATCATACCATATATAATTTGAGAGGACCTATGCATGAGATAAGCATTTAGAAGCTGCCTCTGTCCATTAGTAGTACAGGGAGCAGCCCTGAGGTAAATCGTCTGTTTCCCATCCATAAATCTAAGTTGCACTTGAATATGGACAGGGGTAAACTTTGTATTATGTGGATGGGTAGTCAGTTCCAGAGCATAGGTATCCTCTGTGAGATATACCTGTCCCTTTAAACAATTTGGTTGATGTTGTAGAAAAGGATTAGATCCCTAAACCAAGTATTTCTGATGCCATTTGACTTGCTGATGTGCAGTAAATCTATCAGTAATGGCTCGGAGGATGCCTTGTATGCCAGACACAGGTAACTTCTTAGCAGTCTGTAGGATACTGAGTATAGTGACAGGGTTTTAAGACAGTCCCTGTATGACATGTTGTTTAGGCCTTGTATCCTTTTAGTAATGTACCTCTGTGGGCATTCCATTTGTTGCATACTTCTGGAAAGATACATGCCAAAGGGACCATTATAGTCAATACCTAACTTAATGAGGACTGAGTAAAGGGGGACAATGACATACTTAGATCTAGACACAGTCCCTTTTTTATAAACTGTGCAATACAGAAGGACTTTCTTACAACAATGGACATGTGTTTATCAAAAGTTAGGTCACTGTCCACATTTTAAATTCCCAAATCCTGAACAACTGGGGTCAACGTTTAGGAGCTTATTGTCACTTTGGTAGTTCCATAGGGTACATGACTTCCCAAATAATACAATATTGCATTTTTTGGCATTTAATTTCAGCCCATGATTTTGATGCCAGTTATTCATTTGGGACAAACTTCCTGCAGGATGGCTAAATCATTTGGGGATTTGATGATTGCTCCTAGCTTGCAGTTATATGCAAACTTAGTCAGCTTGAGCCCTTTGGTGTTGGCTTTTGCTTTTAAAAAGTAGATGCCAAACAGGACAGGTCCCAGCACAGAGCCCTGGGGTATGCTACTGGTGACTGGTCTTTTTGTGGAGATTACTTCATTCATTTTGAATATCTGCATCCTATCTTTGAGGCAGTTGGCAATGTAGCAGGTGACATTGGGGTATATTCATTGGGGTATATTCCCAGTTTATTTTGCTTTTCTGCTATGTCTGACTTGGGAATTGTGTCAAAAGCTTTGGAATTTTGCCTTCATCAATTGCTTTGCTGACCTTTTCAAAAATCCACTAGGTTGAATAAGCATGACCTGTCCTTGATGAATCTAAGCTGAGATGGGTCCAGTGTTTGGAGGTTCCCTATGCCCTGATTGATTAATTCCATGATAAGACTTTCCATGACTTTTCATATGGGTCTGGTCAGACTTATGGGTCTGTGGAAGATCATCCCTTATGCACGGGGACATAATGTAGCTGTTCTCATTTGTTTGGTAAAAAACCTGTATGGAGGTTGAGATTGAACAGTGTTGTTAGGGGTGTGGCTAAATCACGGTTCTTGTATTTTAAGATGCATCCAGAGATATTGTCAAGGCCCATCAATGTAGTATTTTTAGCTTTTGCTAGCACTTTTAGGACCTGGTCTTGTGTGATAGCTAGAGGCAAGCCAGTTTCAGGTATATCTTGAGATAAAGGTGGAGGAGAGAGGGACAAATTTATAGCTACATTTATTTGCCAGTAGGTTTGCGGTTTCTTCAGTCTCAGTGTAGGTAACATCATTCACAATCAGCTCAGCGCATTGCTGCATTGCGCTTTTGAGATTATAAATGTTACTAAAAAATGCCTTTTAATAATCAGTATTCCTGGCTGCTCTGTAGTTTCCCCCTGAATCAATTAGCCAGATGTTTGTCATTTTCTCTAGCATAAATACAGGCAATTTTATAACAAACAAAGCAGTGCATCATAGGTTAAAACAACATAACAAATCCTTGGTAATCTGGAAGACAATTCAGATCATGAAAACCTGAGTTAATGCAGGAAGTAAATGTGCAGGTGTAGCCTAATTTCTCTTTCAGGGTTTAGTACAAGGTTGGGAGGAACTGTTGAAGCTGTACTGGAACATTCTCATCAGAATGGTCTTCAAAATGGGTAGTCAGATGAAATAGGTGGCTGATAAGAGAAAGAATTGATATTAGAGTTAGACTATGAAACAATAAAAATTAATCATAATGGAGATGTATAAATAAGTGCTTCTATGGTCAATTGGAAGCACAAGCAGAATACATCTTTACTGTGTCGCAGAATCTTTCATTCTGACTTAAAGCTGCAAGGCATATGAATATCTCAGGTCTATAGCACTACATCGAATAGTGATAAGTTTGAACGCCCTTTGTTCGAACCTAAAAGTCCAAAAACCCTAAACAGTGAACTCACGGGACAGCAATTTTTTCCCCAGGGGAAAAAAAATCGCTGCTCCATGAAAAAAAAAAATCACAACTTTAAAACAAACTGAAGTGGGGGCTTTGTCCCCTCACACCCCCCAATGTGGGGGGCTGTACACCCCAAACACCCCTACTTAAATATACCAACTCCAAGATCGCACTACAGTGGAGGAAATAGCAAGGCCCTAAAGACAGCCCACTGATTTTTTTTCCCTGGGAAAAAAAATCGATGTTTCGTAACTTCGCGGTTTAGGGCTTTCGGACTTTTCAGTTCGAACAAAGGGTGTTCGAACTTATCACCATTCGATGTGGTAATATAGACCCGAATATCTCATTGGAATGCTTGATCTGCTGTAGTTTGGGGTTTGTCTTTATGTATGAATAATTTATCCCTGAGTTTTGGCTGCTCAGTAAAAGCATGATCTTCACTGCAATGCCTGCAGAGCTGAAGACATTTTGAGTAAGGAAATAATAAGGATTATACTGAAGGAAGCTGAATTACTCATAGGATGTATAGCCTTATGCCTTATGACAGGACACCCTGAACTGATGATTCAGTATTTAGACAAGTCAGCAGAGATGAAGATCTAGTGGTAGTGTACCATTGGGAGGGATTGGCCTTGATAAATGAGTTCGAGAAGGACTGGATAACTTCTTTGGTATTGTGGGTGACACCTGTACAGTTTTCTGTGTGATACTTGTAAATTTCTGACTCCCTCTGTGAAGGTATGAAAAATAAAATCCCTCTTCAAGCCATACCACAGATTATCTTGCAAAACTGGAACCCACCTTGATACCCATGGTAACTCCACTAGCCTGTTGTAATACCACTGTCAGTGAAAGAAAAAGCATTTAACATTTGAACAGGATCTGCAAAAATTGCAAGAATGTGCAGGAGTTTGTTTGGTTTTCTTTTTGTGCAAGAATCACTGTTGTGCCATCAGTCCATCATACTTGAGGGATTGGTGACTTGATGTCCACGATAAAGAGAAGGTGATGGACACTGGTGAATCTGTGAATCCAAACTTGTTAAATGGCTGAAGACAATGGTTAGTATCCTTAACATAAAAGGCAGGGATTCAAACAATATTTTTCATCAGACATTCCAAAAATGAGGTAAAATATGAAATGTGAGACATAGGCTGGTAGGCACAATGTGACAATTAGGGTTACCTGTTTTCAGTTTTTTTTTTAAGCACATGAAACCAGGAGGCCTGCTGATGGTGGACAATCAACATTTCAATGCATGCAGAAAAGTTATCTCCAGAGATACAGTTAATGGTGGTGGTGGTAATCTTAGCATGGAGGTGGGATGTGGGATCTACTGGGAGGAGGAGTAAAAGGTAATATTAGAATGCCATTGTGTGACTTTGATGATGCCACCCTTCTGTCAAGCCATAACATCTCCAGCCTTGTCAGTGATCTAATAAAACTTCATTCTTGTATTGCTGTCATCTTAGGGTTGAAAAACTTCTGTGCTGTGATTATTGAGTCATAGTTTTTGCACTGAAATTGAAGTTGGCAGTGCCTTTTATGCACTGATTTTTTAAAACAGCCTACAGCAACAAGCTGTCCTGGAGATGGAGTCCTTCTCAGTGGGTAGATGCATTTGATTATTTAAGCAGTGTCATCATCATCTTCATCTGCAGATGCAGAAGTTTCAGTAAAAAGTAGATTGGCATACTGTCTAACAGAAATGTTATTAAGTTGATTCTCAGGGCACTTCAATATTACTGAGTGTGGGCACAAAAAGAAACCCTCCCTTTCTAATGGGAAGGTTTGCAGTGATGCGTGCTACTGTTTTTTTTTTGGGTAACACCAGAGAAAAATGTTCCTGTCATCTGTGGCATTGTCATAGCAGTAACAGTGGCTTCCAAGATTTTGGGTCTTTTGACATCTGAAAAAGAGACTGACAGAGGCTCGGAATGTGGTCATTGACAAATGGAAAGTAGAGAAGGGCTGTACATGAAATGAAGCCCTTTCAACTATCTGTAGTTTTCTCCAAACAGATCAGATGTTTCCTAATGGAGAAAAAGGTGTCAGTTATGTTTCTGTAAGCTTTCTCAGAAATGTACAAGTGGACAAAATATATATCTCATATCCAAATGAAACTAGACAGAACATCAGGTGAAAAGCTTTGATGAGTAAGTCCCAGTGACAGCAACAAGACAGAAACTGTAAATAACTGGAATGTTTAGTATTTAGAATAGGTAGTAGAAAAAGAGCAAGAGGGACTTTGGAACATAGACTAGAATTAAATGCATCCCAGATACTTGAAAAGAGGTTTCAGTGGGGGCAGTGTGGACTGCAACAATAGATCAATACGAATATAAGAACTAAAGTCAGTGTGACCTAGAATCAAAGCAGAAATGGATTGCCAGAATTTACTGCATAGATTGAAGAAACAAAGGTGAATAATAACAAAACAAGAGGAGACCCTTCTTTTGAAGCTAAAAAAGGAGATTTACTGAAACACAGTCAACTACAATTAAAGAACAAAAAATAGGATTTCATATGATCTTTCTTTATTAAAAATAAGGGTACTTATGTATTATCGCAACCACATTTTCGCGGCAGCTGCAAGTATACTTTTTTGCATGCTTTCTTGCCGGCATCTATCATGTTCCAAAGTGTGATATCTAGAGATGTCATCTAGCATTTCATTGGGGGTCTCTGTCTTTAGCTTGACAAGTTTACTTGGTACTGATATCACCTATCAGGTAATAGGGCTACCACTATGGCAAGCACTGACCATGGCCTGGATATGAACATATCAGTTTGGATATGAACTAAATACCATGCTGCTTAAAATGACTGTTTGCAAAAAAAAAAAAAAAAAAAATAGGTTACTAACAATGTGCGGTACTGAAAATAACTGTTGAAACTCTTGGGAGCAATTACAGCCAAACGAGAAAAACGTAACAAAGTATCGTTGCATAACAGACAACTGAGAAAGCGTAACAAAGAGTGGTTGCGATAATACTGTGTAAAAAAAAAAAAAGTATTCTGCCTCATGTTTAGAGCTAAAATATTGCTGGTGTGCTGCAATAAAACTGAAGATAACAGGATGCTATGAAGTTACAATAGTTCTACGCAGAAATAGCTATTATGTGCTGTTCCACATATATTTCTTTTTAGCAACATGGCAGAAAGAACGTCCGTGTCTTAACAGATGTAAATAACTCTAAAACAATAGGCAGTAGGTTAACATGAGTATGAAAGTTATTCAACATATTGTTATTTATACAACAGGTGATATTTATCATGGAAATATGCTCTAGCCAGTCTTCAAACAGGCTTAAATACCCCCAAAATGTCTTTTTTTTTGTTAACAATACATATGAGCAACTCCAAAAGTAGAAGCAGAGAGGAATACATTCAGTGCACAGCAGAATACAAAATTAATAGTATTTTATTTACAAGTGACTTTAAGAATTTGCTTTATTAAGAAAAAATCACTTTGGAACATGATAGATACCGGCGAGAAAGCATGCAAAAAAGTGTACTTGCAGCTGCCGTGAAAATGTGGTTGCGATAATAATTAAGTACCAAAATAAGTTCTTTATCAAGTTTGAGTTCTTGCTTGAAGGGCTAAATGAAAATTCTTTGAACTGAGTAAACGAACAGTCACAGAAAATATCATAGATCAGAGTTTATGAAAACATTCTGCTACACAAGTCAGTTCAGACTTAAGAATATAAACAGACTCTGACTTCCTACAGACACAAACTGAACAAAACAGTTGCCCTGGTATTAATTATGTTTTCAGAACTGGAACTGCAAATCAAATATAGCCCAGCAGCCAGTACTATTTAATTTCTGTGATTTCTGCCTGTCAATTATATAGAATGTTAACAAAAACTACAATTAAACTATACTCTACACCACAGCTACACAATTACAACCAAAGAAACTCTATAAGGAAGGCAGCATTTGTTATTACATGACTCTCCAACTCCTGCACTCGACCAGAGAGTGCATTTGACAGCTTGTGGAAGCATAAATAGATGTCGACAAGCTGAGTACTTGAGGGAATGTCTGGTAACCACATACAAAAATATACAAATACGCACACACACGTCCATCTATCTATCTGTATATGAGTGTCTAATGAAACAGAGAACACTCATATGAGTGAACCTTTAAACAGCAATCAGTTTAGAGTGAATGCACAAAAATATGAACACCCGCTGCTAGTTATATATACTAACTCTGAGATTGCACAACAGGGGGGATAAGGGCAAATTCACTTACCCCACTGTATTGCAATCCCAATCAAAAGACTGATGGAAGAAACTCCATTAGGAAGAACGTTCACCCACATGAGTGTTCACTTTTTTACAGCACAAAAAACGTATTCCCTCTATTGAGCGTTTGGGTTTCCTAATTGTAACCATACATGCATTAACTTATGAATTTTTCCATTTACTTGCAGATTCCTATTTACATACATGACTGCTTAGGCAAATTCAGAAAGTTCTAGTATTTTCTGCAAGTCAATCAAACAAGTTGAGATTTCCCATTTTAACAAATAAAATGGTTCAATGAAAGCATTTGGACCCGTGTGTGTGTGTGTGTGTGTGTGTGTGTGTGTGTGTGTGTGTGTGTGTGTGTGTGTGTGAGTGTGTATTCTCTCTCTCTCTCTCTTTATTTATACATATATATATATACAGAATACACACCACACACACACACACACACACACACACACACACACACACACACACACACACACACACACACACGCGCGCGCGCGCGCGCGCGGGTCCAAATGCTACCAGACTCTGTTGAGTAGAAGCTTTCTTCAGTGCTGCTGTAGCTACTGTGGAGCGTTCTTCAGGGTTGAAGGCAAGTCCTATTGAATCATTTGATGGCTAAAGGATTATATCAATTCTCTTAGCAACTGCAGCCACCACATCTGGGTTCTTCCATGATATTTATGCCACCAGATTTACCATGTTACCTGGACTGAAAGATCTAGGATGAGTTGCAATGGAGACAGAGATTCAGAGAATCATCTCACCTTGGCTCTGACCTTTTTGGGAGCTAACCAAATTTTGGATTCTCATGTGTGAGGTTTTGGTATTCTGTCAACATCTTTATCAGTATATGTGGTGGGGGACTCAGTTGGCAAATCCACATGCTTCATTTTACATATGCACTTTGACAAACTGGAGGAGTGGATTTGAAGGGGAGAAGCTGCAGGCCTAGACATCAATTAGGATTTAAGGAAAGGGTCTCTTTTCTTTGTGCCCAGTACTGGTGGGGACTGGATAGACATGAAAGCAGGCAACTAAAGTATCACTTCTCCAATGGTCATAGCCCAAACAACAGAGTGAGCATGCACAGAAGCCTACATGATCAGAGTTGGGATCAAAATCAAGTCCTGCCTGCTATATTGTTAATGACCTGGGCATTTGGGAACTGAGAGTAGGAAACTATATCATACCTGATTGTTGGCCAATAAGTCAGCACTGATAGTGAACCTTTAGGTCTTCAACAAAAAAATAATGTGGTTGGCGCTATAGGTCTTCACTTAAAACTTCAAAAAGCCAGTACCAGTGATGGTGGTTGACACTGCCAGACCAAATGCTAACCTCAATGGAGTGGCTCTCAACATTGACAGTGAAAACTCCATCAAATTCAAAGGGCTCAAGTTTGGCATCCTAATCCTGAAAAAAGGTTGACATAAAAACAAAAGTTGATGTCAATGGGCATTACCACCAACATTAAGGTTGCAGTCAATGCCAAGGGTTCTACTGAGATTGACCCTGTACTGCATGATTAATCATCAGGCAATTACACACCAGGACCTGGCAGGGTCTCAGGGAGGAAAGCATGGGACCACATCTGCTACATTGAAAAAAATGCTTTTCATATTTTCTTGTAATTTAAATCTAACTTAAATTGCCTCCTAAACCTAATAGATTTTACTGAATAGGTCTATGTGGTTCTTGAGTTAGGCTGGAAATGACAAAGAAAATATTGCTAGGTCTGGATCTGGGTCCTTTAGAAAGGAACAAATCAACAAAAAAAAGAGTAAACTCCTAAAAGGTGGTTATTTTTGAGTGTAGAAGCCTCTAGATTGGCAGGGCCAATTTTTCATAGCATTTGTGATTTTAAGGAAGGGAAGAAAGCTGAAGAGGAAAAAACTGAAGCTTCAGGGCCAGGATTAACCGTAAGCCTCACCAAAATCTGACAATAACGCCTATCTTTCAAGGCAGAAGGCTTGAAGACAGGACATAGTATGCATTCCTCAAAGAAATATGCTTCTGCAAGACATTTCAAACGGCTGGGGCGCCTGTCTTGTGGGTAAATTTTAATCCTATACTCACACTTCTTAAACTATTTGAATTCCTTTGAAGCATTTTGAGGACAGGAGCAAAAACAGTAATAGCAAAGAAACAGCCACCAATATGCACAACTAATGGCACTGAAACAGATGATACCACCAGAACTTACTCTCTTATCAAGTAAATGCTGTATAAAAATAGCAAATGGCAATGAAACAGTCATAAAATTTAATAACAGCAAAATGTTGGCCAAAAAAGAAGATGTAACAGCAATTCAACTAAGAAAACTACAAAAGCCATGAGGCAGAGGGACAGAGAAAAAACATTTAATAAATAACTGGCTAATAATAATAATAATAATAATAATGACTAATAACTGGAAAACACACCAAATAAAAACAAAATGACCTGAAATAAATTCAAACTACAACAAAAAAACAAACATGAGTAAGACAAAATAGATAGCCTGGATCCATGTTCCTTGTGAATTGTAAGAAGCATGGCTAATGACATCTAAAGACAGGTCCATGATAGCATAGCTTTGTGAGTATACAGAATCAGCTTTGCTAGGCTGGCAAAGTTCCGTCAGCTGAGACAAGTCCTGCTAGTCTAATCCTAGAGGTGATTAGAATGAAACCCCAATCTCAGATCATAGGTTTTAGTGGGAGAGGTGATTAGAATGAAACCCCAATCTCAGATCATAGGTTTTAGTGGGAATACTTTCAAAATATTGACAGAATGAAACAATGAAGGCTGAAGCATTGACCACAAATGGTTGAAACATAAAACACCAAAAGTACTACAAACACTTTCTTTGCAAGCTGTACCGCATGCCCAGTCACTCATATATACCATCTCTAAGATCATACTGAAGCTGGGGAAAGAGTGAAAAGCCAGCCCCTGCTGTTCCATGATCTCAAAATCTCAAAAAAAAAAAAACTAAAACAATGAGTAACAAGGTTACACAGAAAAAACAATCAGTAAAAATTAAAAGAAAAATCTAGTCAAACTAGATTTTCCACTGTGTGATTCCTTAAAACCTCTTGTGTTAGAGGTAACACGGGATATATGCAAATGACCCTTTCTGGATATCAGGTGTTTCAGCTATATGACAATTCTGAATGTCCATGACTTTTTTCTGTTTGTCTTGTTGTTGTATCTTTCAGCTTTTCCCGGTTAGGGGTCGCCACAGCGGAACTCCGGTCTACTAATGATTGGCAGTAGATTTTTATGTACCGAGTTGCCAGCCCTGGCGCACAACCTTCAACGAAGGTACGCCCATTCATGCATGTCTCCACACAGAAGACGCTTTAGCTGAGAATTGAACAGGACAACGTCTTATTGTGAGGTGACAACGATTCAGTCAATAATTCGAGCCAAGCACAGCTAGTGGAGTTTGGCTTTATTGGCCTGAATTTGTCCATAATAGACAAACAGAAAATAGTCATCGGCATTCAAAATTGCCATATAGTTGAAACACCTGATGTCCTGAAGGGGTCATTTGCATATATCCCATGTCACTTCTAATACAAGAGGTTTTAAGGAATCACACAAGGAAAATCTAGATTGACTAGATTTTGCTTTTAGTTTTTACTAAATGATTTAAAAAAACACACTGCTGGCTTTTTCAGTACTAAAAAGCCGGTAGCAAGTAGAGTCATAGGTTCATAGGTTCATACTAGGCTATCTGCCCTGGGGCAATTACAAGCCTAGCCCGATTTTGTTTGGCTTACGCCACCCCTTGATTTGAGTATACTGTGCCCTTTTTAAGGTTTAGTTTACTGTGCCTCTGTCTAATAGTGACACGGAAGTAATCCCCGGGACAAACCTATGATCCCCCATCCACTCATCAAGATTCTTCTTGAAGAGATTCAGTGAGGTGCTCTGCCTAACATGAATTGGAATTCTATTCCAGAGCGAAGGGAGCCTCTGGGTTATGAATCTGTCCCTCCAGCAAGTTCTATTTATTTCTGTGCTGAGATTCAAGTCCCTCGAGCGTGTGGCTCTAAGGGATTTAGATTTACTGAGGTGGAGCATGTCCATTAATTCTGGATTGGACATAGCTTTATATGTCAGGCATAGATCGCCTCGAAGTAGGCGGTATGCAACTGAATAGAGCTGGAGTTTTTTTTAACCAAGCAGCATATGGCATCTGCTTGAGTCCCTTGATCCTCTTGGTGAGGTACTTATGGGGTCTTTCTAATTGCTGCAGGTGTCGGGTAAGGTACATCCCAAAAGGGGCATTATATTCTATGATAGGCCTGATGAGGGATGAATAAAGGGGCACGATTACCTCTCTTGATCTAGATGTGAATCCTTTCATGATGAGGTGGGCTATGTAGAAGGTCTTTCTAACCACTTTGGCAATGTGGTTGTCAAAGGAGAGATCGCTATCATCTTGGGTCCCCAGATCCCTAATTACTTTCTCTGTACTTAATGGGTTACCGCCTATGTGGTAATTTGTGGGCATATTGTTTTTGCCAAAGGGTATGACTATACACTTTTTGGCATTTAGCTTTAGACCATGGCTCTGGCACCAGTTATCCGTCTTTGTGAGACCTTTTTGAAGGATGTTTGTGTCATCTGGAGAGTCGATTATGGCGCCCAGTTTGCAGTCATCTGTGAACTTGGTGAGCCATAGTCCTCCCACGTTGGCATGTACCTCGGAAAAGTATATACTGAACAAGAGCGGTCCCAGGACAGAACCTTGTGGGATGCCACTTGTGACCGGTTTTGAGTCTGACATGGCTCCAGCAACTCTCACTCTGTGGGTTCTGTCTTTGAGCCAGTTTGCGACCCATCTTGTGACATAGTGGTTTATATTTAAGCTGGATAGCTTATCTATGATGCCTGAGTGGGGTATTGTGTCAAATGCCTTTGCTAGGTCCAGATAGGCTGTGTGGACTACCTTCCCTTCATCTATGGCTTTGGTGATTGTTTCAAAGAAGTCGACCAGGTTCAAAAGGCAGGATCTGCCCTTGACGAAGCTAAATTGGGTAGGATCTAGTGTCTGTAGGTCCCCAATGTCTTTGTTTATGAGCTCCATGATGATCCTCTCCATAGCCTTGCAGACTAGGCTAGTCAGGCTTATGGGGCAATAGTTTCCAGGGTCCGTAGAGGCTCCACCTTTGTGGAGTGGGACCACTGTTGTTGTACGCCATTCTGTGGGCACATATCCTGTAGTGAGGCTGAGATTTTACAGCTGTTTTATTTGAGGGGTTAGTTCTTCTTGGAGTTCATGTAGGACGCAACCCGGGATGCCATCTGGTCCCATGGAAGCAGTGCTTTTTGCTTTGGAGAGGGCAGCCTTCACCTGAGCATCAGAGATGTTTGGGAGGCAGCCCTCTGCCGGGATAGATACTTGCTCTTTTGGGGGGGAGGGGGTGGAGAAGTTTGCACTGAACCTGTCTGCCAGGATATTTGCGATGTCTGTGGGTTCAGTGTATTTTTTGTCGTTTAGAATCAACTCAGAACAAGTTGCATCCCAGGTTCCTAACATAACTGAAAAAAGCCTTATGATTGTCTTTAGTGTCCTGTGCAATTTTTCTCTCGAAGCTGGCCTTGGAGGATTTTATGAGGGATCGTAATTTTTTGCTAGTACTGATCAGAGCTGCCTTCCCTATTAGGGATTTTGCTCTATCATGTAGTAGCTTCCTCCTTCTGTTGTACAGTTTATTTATGTCTGGGGTCCACCAGACTGGATGCTTGCCTTTGGATGATTGGGTCTTGGTTTTGTTTGGGATAGCATGATCCATGCATTCCTGGAGATGTCCGTAGAATGCGTTTATATAGGATTCTGCAGTTTGGGCCATAGTTTCCACTGGCCCTGGGGCATTGAAGGATTCCACTTCGGTTTTGAGAAGTGAGAAGTTCGCTTTTGAGAAGTTTTTCACTGTGGTTTTCTGGGTTGGGGGTGGGGTCGGGATGGGGATATCCAGTGAAATTAATTTATGGTCTGATCTTACCCTCTTGTGGGAGTGGTGACTAGTTGTTCCATAGCATTTGAGTTTATAATTTCCAGGAACCTTTGGGCTAAGGTGCTGGGGCTTGAGTAGTGCTCCCAGTCTATGTTTGGGTAGTTGAAGTCGCCCAATATAATGGTGTTCGGAGAGATCTTCATGTTCACCAAATGTTTTCAGGAAAGCCGAGTGGGATTCCTGACTTTGAGAGGGTGGTCTGTAGGATGCTATAAACTGAAAAGCAGTCTTGCCCACTGTTAGTTGCACATGGGTGATCTCCGATACTTTGTGCAATGCCACTAACCTGGAGGTGTGGATATCTTTGATAAATATGGAAACTCCACCTCCTTTTGTGGTTCGGTCTGGGTTTTGGGGCCGAAAAGCATGATATGAGGTATAACCTGGTAGTGCTGGGGTGCTCTCTGGAGCCTTGAACCAGGTTTCTGTCACTGCACAGATATCGATGTTCTCCATACTGAGGAGAGCTTCGAGTGTGTGCATCTTGAGGTTAAGACTTCTGGAGTTTAGCAGCATTACCCTTAGTTTCTTGTTCCTTGTGCTGTCTATGGAGGTGGGTTTGACTTTTGAGCCTTGCCTAAAAAAGGCACTATGGGGGTGGCAAGAGCCTTTGCCAATATCCAAAAGCCCAGTGGTGACAGGTGCAAGCCGTCCCTAGCGAAGCAACGTGGCTTGTCGAGCATGTCATCCCAGGTTGACAGACACTGGATCCCCTTTGAAAGACACCAAAATTTTAGCCAATTGTTAAAATCGATCATTCTGTCTTTGTACTGTGGCATCATTCTAGGTGAGGGTAAGATGCTGCTCAAGGTCAGGGTCATACCGGCCTGGGCTACATGATCAGAGAGCTCCTCTATGTCTCTTTTCATGTAGTCCAGGGAGGTACGTCTCAGGTCATTCACACCAGTATGTACGATGATTGAGTCATATTTGTATTTGCTTTGGAGTGACCTGAGTGCTTGCATTATGTGGCAGATCCTAGCGCCTGACAGGCAGCTCACTGTGACCTTCTCTTTATTCAGCCTGGTGAGTGGGACATCAGTGTGTCTGACAATAGAGTCACCTATTACAAGAGCATCAGGTGTGTTATTCAGCCTTAAGGGCTGTGACTGCTTGGCACACTGACTTTGTGGGCTATGTGTTGTGCGTGTTTTGTTTTGGGGTAGCGTTTGCTTGGATGTCTGCTTTGGAGGTCTCTGTTGCTTAGGTAGATTTTTATTTAGAGCCTCTGAGTATGTTTTTGTGTATTTATGTGTTTGGTTCGCTGATGTGGTGGGACTATGTGATACTGGAATTGTGTTGTGTGAGGTTACCTTCTCCTCCTGACTGGTTTCACCAGTTTTGAGATGAGAGAGATCAGCCTCCAGTTTGGCTATATGGTTGCATCTCTCACATATATTTGATCCTGTTTGGAGGAGGAGAGGGTTGTCCGTGTACATGAGACAGTTGTAACATTGCCTCAAAATTCTCAGATTCACCGGCTGGACTAGAGAGGAAACCATTGACTGACCTTTGGGCATGCTAGAGTAATATAGGGAAACTGAATTAAGACGGACCAGTAGGGGTCAAGGTAATCGTAGAGAGTATAAGAGTAAGTAGTGCTTATGGTTTAATAGTGCTAACTTGTAATATTACTTATTTGGACCAGTGAAGGGCCTTAGAATGAGAATATGGTGTTTAATTTGAGAGATAGAGCAGTTTTAAGGGAAAAAGTGAAGAGCAGACTTCGTGGAGCCAGGAATAGTTTAAACCCAATTAGGCAGCGCTGCCCGTTGTTGCGCTGTGATTCATTATATGGCTGTTAACATTATGGCCTGTCAAAATTTTAAATACATCATGTTTTATTGGAGATGACAGGGTTGAAAGGATGAAGATAAAGAAGCTGTAGACAGGGCAATAAGAGTGGGGGAGGTTAATAAGACTCCAAAGAACATGAAAAGACTAAAGAGCAGGAAGGCATTTGGATCAGATTGCTTCCCTGTTAAGTTTTGTGGATGGACTGAGGGCTTCATAAGTGATGAAGTGAAGATGAATGGATGTGCTGTGATTTGGAATATGTTATGAAATTTAAGGGATACAAACTGGCGATACTGCCAAAGAACAATAACAGTCACATTCTCAGGTATTTTGCTCCCAATATATCTTTTGAATACTGATGCAAAAATGCTGTTAAAAGTCTTGGCACATAGACTGGTCAATACTTCTTAAAGCTAATTCAGGAAGGACCAGTAGAGTTCATTAAAAGGATTACATTTGTGAGCTACAGGAAGGACCAGTATAGCTAATTAAGGGCATTACATCCATAGCTAGGATGAGGTACTGGAATATCATGTTCACAGGTGATAAAAAGAAGCCAGATAGTGCAGGAGCAATGCTATCTGACATGAGGAAAAAGACATTTCTTTTGCCTCCACTATCAGTCACCAATAGAAATTGTCATGCTCTTCTGTCCCATTTGCTCCCTATTTCCAAGATGAGAGATGACCAAGAGGGGAGAGTGCTGATACAGTAATTGGGGGGTGATCAGGCTTTACTATCATGGGTCTACTGGGAAGGAGGAGTACAATGGATTATCCACATTGGTCACCCCTCATTTCTGCAAGGGACATCGCCAGGAAGCAGTCTCAGTAATCTTCCCCAAAGCATGAGAGGATGTTTCCCGAGTCTGTACCAGAGAAATCTCATCACCCCTGCATGATCCTGGGTTCTACAGTCCTCCAGGGAGATGTGACTATGACAAGCACATTCATTCCTCTCCCTCTCTACCTAGCTCCCTCAAAGCCTGGATCACTCATCAAACCCTGGTCGTCTGGGTCACTGTCTGGGCTCCACTATGCAGCCAGACAAGGAAAGTATTTGGTTTCCTTGAATGCAGCTTGTTTGAAGAAATGCTAAACGAGGTAAGAATAGATCTAATCTTTAGGTGATGGCTTCAAGCCCTATACTGGTAACTAAAAGTGGACCACTTAATGACCAGCAAAAACACACACACATACATATATATATATATATATATGTATATATATATATATATATATATATATATATATATATATATATATAGCTCTACTTCAGAAGAATGAAAAAACAAAAAACTAAATCCCAAAAGACTGAAAACGCAAAATACAGTATGATGAAATTTGCCCCTTTTCTATTGTTGTGCGATCTTGGTGTTGGTATATATAGTTAGCGGGGGGGGGGTGTGCAGCACCCACATGAGAGGTGCAGGGGGCTTGCACCCTGCATTAAAAATGTCTTCAGTATTTTGAATTGTCAGTCTTTTAGGATTCTGTCTTTTGGTTTGTCAGTCTTCTCAAGTTGACTCAAATATCTATCTATATAATATATATATATATATATATATATATATATATATATATATATATATATATATATATATATATATATATACATATATATATATATATATATATATATATATATATATATATAGATGTTACCACTGAATGATTGAAATGCCGAAATGTCGACAATCATATTACCGAGACCATAGTATCGACATTCGGAATTTCGAACATTCAAAAAAAAATAAATACACACGTTACAAAATAAAAACACATTGCTAGCAGGGGGGCAAGCCCCCCTGAACCCCCTGTGGGGGGCTTCGCCCCCCTCATCCCCTGTAACTTAAATATACCAACTCCGAGATCACACTACAGTGCAGGAATGGAAATGTTTCTGTCACTGCTACAGCTGCTGCTACTCTTTCAATACAAGTATCTGCTTTGGAAGTTTTCTCCAGTAGTCTGTTGCTGAGAGGATGAGAGACATGCTACAGGTATACAACTAAGACAAACTAGATAAAGCAATAGTAAGAAAAATAGTCAGAAAAAGTACTAGGTCACATCAGAGGCTTGGGAGGTCATAAACTGAGAACTGTTGTAAAATTTATCATTAAATACCGTAAGTTCAGGTTATACTATAAGAGAATAACTATGTAAAGATAACCATGTCAGCAGCCAAAATGCATTACAAGTTGAATATTTTACTGTGCACATTTTAAAAAATGCATAGACTGGCCTAAACTCTGGACTGATGCGTTTGCTTTTTTATTTATTTATTTATTTTCCCTGGGAAATGCTATTCAGAAGTGAAGAGACATACAAGGAAACAGATTTAGTGGTGCACAAGGCTGTGATTTCACAGCAAGAGGTTCTCCGGTTCGATTCTCAGCTGGGGTGCCTTCTGTGCATGTCCTCCCTGTGGTCACGTGGGTTTCCTCCGGGTGCTCCAGTTTCCTCCCACATCCTAAAGACATGCTGTAGGTGGATTGAACACTCTAAATTGGCTTGGGCGCCGGGCTGGCAACTCGACACCGTAAAACTCCACTGCCAATCATGAGCGGACAGATGATCCGCTGTGGCGACCCCTAACCGGGAAAAGCCAAAAGAAGAAGAAGAAGAAGATTATCATGCAAAGCTGACTAAATAGTTGAATCTTGTAAAGCTGGAAATGTGAGACTGTAGCCCACTGAAGGAGGGGAGATGGGAGGAGTAACCTGGCCAGGAACTGAAAATTGCAAAACTGCTCCTTGTGAAAAGTTTTTTTTATCTCACTAATTTGTTGGCACTTTTGCAAGTTTATTTCAAAGAATGTGTAGTACATCAGTAGGAACAACATTTGTAAAACACAGCGCATACCAGTCAATGACACATGAGCTGCAGACTCTCAAACTTGGTAGTTTTTTTTCAGGTGTTCCATTCTAAGTGAATGGAAGTCTAGTCTGACAACAAATGGTAGGGCTATTTGTTCTCAGTCTGTACATTATGGGACAGATTTAGCTTTCCAAAGGAATCACAATGTCTGTCCCCATGAGGGCAGACAAGAGTAAAAACAAAATACAATTAGGAATGAGTACTTATTTTGTTGCAGGCAGCTTCCTTTACGGGAAAACTTGTTGAATTTAACTGTCCAGCTTTGGCACACAATTGTACGGCAGTGTGTGGTACTGCACGGCATGTAAACAAGCAGAAACCTGCTCAGATTCATGGCCTAAATACCAGAAGCTAAAACTTGAAAAAAAAAAAGCTAACAAAATTCAAAAGGAGCAATGAGGATGCTTATTCCAAGCCTTAGACCAGTCTCCCTTTACTAGTCAGGTCCCGGTCAACATAATTCTCTCACAAAAGTGCAGACAGGCCCCTTCCAATCCAAGATGGCCTGGAAAACATGCTTAGAGCAAAAAAAAAAAAAAAAAAAAAAACACTATTTCAGAAGCAGCAGGCCTGCTCTGGACTATGCTATAGCTATTTGCTACCCTAGTTTCAGAAAATGTTTAACACAGCAGAAAGATAGCAGTGAGACACTGAAAAAAAGTTTACTTTAGCAGAAAATCAAGCCAGGATGCTCTACAAAATGATTTAAACAGTTAACGGGTCAGTTAATTAAGTACTGCTTGGCAGAAAAACCAGAGCAGGTGGAACAGATAGCTTTAAAACAGTGAAAAATATCAGTAAATACTTACAGTGGAAACAACAAAAAAGCTTGATAAACAGTGAAAAAAGCAATACAATTCAGTTTTACGGGCACAGTTTAGCAGGCAATTGCAGTATAACAATGTAGTTTAGTACACTAAAAAATACAGTATAAAAGTAGGCAGCGGTCAATAAAAACGTACAGCTAGTAGATACCCTAGTTTCAGCAGAAAACACTAGAGAATGTTTAACACAGAGATGAAAAGGTGACGCAAACAAAGGTTGGAACATAAGGTGAGCAAATAATAACTGAGTTGGATGGAGGGGGGATAGGACCATACCTATGAACTTTTTTAGCTCAACAATCAGGGTGACTTACAACAGTTATTTGTTAACTGAAATTTTCTATGATTTATCAGACAACTCCACTTTATAGGAAGAACAGCTGGAGACAATCATGTTTTTATTTTTTTTTTTTTATTTATTTTACAATTGTTGACCGGGCTATTCCAGCTGGATTTATGTCCATTTTCAGTGGAGGCCCAGGGAGAAAAGCTCCAGAGGTAAAATCAATTTTACAGATTTTACAAATACAAAAAATACATAGTACAAATGTGTTATGCAATGGGAAAAATAAAATGTAATCACATATATTATAAATCTTAACTAACTAAAATAAAGCTAAATCAGAATGTGATTGAGTTAGAGGTTAACTACTAGCAATACAAAAAAGGAAGGTAGGAAATATTAAAGTGAAAAAAGTAATATTTACAAAGAAAAGGGATAATTGGGATAATAACAATGTGAACATTGTTGAAATATTTAGGAAGTTGAGTGGTATGGGTGGGTGTATTTTTTGTGGAATAGGAACTCTTTATTTTTTGTTAAGGAGGGTAAGTTGAGGGAAGGAGTTAAGGGAAGTAAGACAGGGGTAAGAGATTAGATCACAAGGGAAGACCTACATAACTTACAGGGTGTGGGGTAAGAAAATGGGAGGGAGCACAATGGTGATGGAGACATCAGGCAAGCAGAGGGAATACAGTAGTGAAGGTAGCACTGTACACCATACAGGACTGGACACAGACACAAAAGGGAGGTGAACACCAGTATGTGGATAGCAGTGAATGTTTGAAGATGTGGTCTCTACCAGCTTTGAGTCAGTGGGAAATTACTCATTAACCTGAGAACTGCTACCTCTTTGTCCTGCATTAGAGGCTGGAGACAGTGCTGAGCAAGGGCGCAAATCAATGTGTGGGTCAATTATGGTCTCCATACGGCTGCTATGGGCATCCAACCTCCTTCAATATGGCCTCTGTGGACATCCAACCTCCTATCATCTCCTCCACAAGCTCTGTCAGCTCCTGATGAGTGACAAACATATCACATCCACTGGAACTGCTACTGGTGGGTACCACTGCACCACCTTCTAGTGTAAGGTTACCTAAAATAGGTGGTACAGGTGAGGCAGAAAGTGTGGAGGTGACTGTGATAAGATGAGTCCCAGATGTGTTGGGTGCCTCTGGTGCTAGTGGTGGTAGTGCTTCTACTTCCACCTGCAGTGGGATGGCAGACCTTATCAGTTGGTTAGCATGCAATAGTAACAGAAATGGAGGAGAAAATAGTTATATGAAAGAAAAAGGATAGTGACAAAGCGGGTGGGGGAAGAGACATACAAAAACAAGGAAACCGAGTTCTTAACTATGCTGATACTCATACAGTAAAGCATAATAACCTTTTAATAGTAGGACTTATACTGGCATGTCATCAACCTTTTTGTTTGTCACATTATAACACATGGCAGGGGTATCCTAAGCCAAAAGCAATTCCTGACATGCACTCTGTTATAAGAGACTGACTGCAGGACATATTTATCAAGACAGAATATCTGTGGTTATGTCCAGTGAGGCCACTTCAGTTTTGATAATAATCAAACTGTATATACACATAAAAAACATACTGATCACAAAATAAATATGTGCAGTACAGATGATAGACAAGGGACACACAGTTTTACTTTATATTGTAAAATACCCAAGCAATTACTACTTATGGATATTATATATATATTCTGCCATGACAACAGAACTATTTTGGCGTGTGGGTGGGGAGTGAATTTGACCCACAGCCATCCTAACACTCTCACATTGCACAGTTATACTAACTCCCTTTCCTTATGCCAGTACTGACAGATATGGCACCATTGTATAAAAGTTATACAGACTTATATTTGATGGTTACAACTGTTGCTATGCAAACAGACATATTTCACAACATAACTTATACTTACCCTGGCACTCTGTTAACTGCATTAGTATGTACCTGTGCATCACTCTGTTATTTTTGATCTCTGCAGGGGCTAGAAACATAAGTAGGGCATAATGAGGCATGGGAAGGTGGCATGCATTGGCAAGATTTGTTCTGTTAATTCTGTTAAAAGATGGTATACTTACAGTATAGAGGTGGTGATTGTGGCTTAACTTTAGCTTCCCATTGGCCAAGGAGGTCAGGATTGTATCAACTCAAGTCAATGTAGTGGTGATTGCACTGATCACCCCATGTGTGGGATGCCAGTAGCACAAGTGACAGCTTTGGACTAATTATTCCAGGCAGCAGCCTTTTACTGTGACCAGTATAACCCTTTTGCTAGAGCCTCCAACTGGAATGCTTATGGGGGATGTCCAGAAATATCTTGGACTCCTCTTCTCACTACCTCTGTGCTCTGAAAGGAGCCCTACCTTCACATTTATCAGCCATAATTATCAAGCCTTTAAAAATGTCAGAGAACAGATGCCCAGTACAGTTATTGTGTGTCCCATCCATCACACAACTTTGAGTACTGATAGGGATCTTATTTGCATAATTATTGTCAAAAAATAAAATATAGGCACTGTATTATTCTGCTTCCAATGGCACTTTAAGGTGTGAAACATGGCAGTCCTCCATCCGTCTATTTGCTGCTGTGAATACATGCTCAACAGTGATTCCATCTTCGGATGGTAAAGATAGCGTGACAGTTCTCTCACTCCCCCCATACTCATAGGCTTCCACGCATGTGCAGAGCTGGCTGCAAAGGCTCAGGTTTGTGTATAACATTGTGTAGTAATCTTCATAATGTTTACCAGGTTTTCTCATTGCCCAAATTGTGCAGTTCAGAAACAATGATGACGTGAACCCTAATTATCATAATCATTGTGCCCAGAGTGTCAGATGTACATGATATGTACCAGCACAGATCATCATCCACTGTGGAAGAAAGCAACAATGGTGAATGTTGTTTGAATCCTGCAATTGTTCTAAACTGTTGTTTCTAAAGAAGATATCTTCTTACATAAACGTAGTGGTACTTTGTACAAATCTAACTTCTTTGTCCAAGGGCAGTTTTTTGAGTGCTGTTTAATGTAAGGCCAAGAAGTGATGTTAGTTTGCCATTAATTCTAAATATACCAACCAAAACTATCTTAAAGGGTGCATTGCAAGTAAATTGAATGGTAGTTGTATGCATACTTGTTACAGTAAATTGTAGCAACAGTACTGTCATACACCATTGTACTGTTGTGTGCCTTTTACATATATGATTAGCCACAACCTTTCTACCACTTATATTGTAACACTCATGTGTTTCTTAATTTGGAGACATGATTTTTTTGGGTTTGGGGGGGTTGTACTTAGGAAACATAAATGCCTGGCATTTAGATAAAAATTGATTTTTGGATACATGTATGTTGGTGTCAGGCCCAACTAAAGCATACCAGATGGCCTATTAGTATAATATTACATATTAAGATTTTTAAGAGACATTTAGGACTATAGTTGCTAATTCCACTGTTTTCTATACCAACAGAGCTATGCCTAAGAAATACGTGCCCAAAAATGCATCTGGTGGTGCTTCCACATACAACTGCAAACCCATGTTTAGGGATGCTGAAAGCAAGGTGGTATTAGAGGTCCTCCATCTGCATGGTAGACAGCTCTTTGCCATCCATTCCACTGACCAGTCCTTCCATGTCTGTGTCTGATGTGAACTTGTTAAAATATTAATGCTGTGGGTGGTCAAGAACGTACTTATGATATGGTCTACTGCAGGGCAGTGGATATGATTTGTGTTGCCACTTATAGAGCAGAGTCGCTGGAATGGGAACAGAGTGCAAAGGTGGTGGATAATCTACTTAACTACCACTTATGGAGATGGACGAGTTCCAGGCCTCACATAAAAGTGGTACCACATCCACAGTGTTCCACACTGAGGTACTGGATGTTGGAGCAGAGCTGGAATGGCCCCAGAGAATTTCATCTGAAGATGGTGCAGACACATATGTAGTCCTACTGTTAATATCTGCACCCATTCATAGTTGTTAGTCACAGTGCAGTATGTAATAAGTGTCACATTTGTGACATACAGGTACATTTGCCATCCAAGTTTAATGTCCATCTGCACAAGGTATGGACATGGTTATCATTTGATATCATATCCTTATAGTTGTAGGAACATCACTTGCATGTGCATGTGTGGTGCTGGGTCATACTTAGACTGGATATGTTTTGCTTTGGTGAGTTAAAGTGGCGAAGTGGTTTGCATTGTCGCCTCACAGCAAGATGTTCTCTGGTTTGATTCTTGTTTGGGGTTCCTTCTGTGCGGAGTCTGCATGTCCTCCCTGTGTGCGTATGGGTTTCCGCCTGATGCTCTGGTTTCCTCCCACATTACAAGGACATACATCTGGAATGTTTCTCCCTGGGCCTTTGCTGAAAATTGGCTTGTTTCAAGTTGGAATTTCCCAGTAAACAAATGTTAAATAAATTAACAGGTGATTCATTATCCAGCACCAGCACTGTGGAACTGACTGTATCTGATGTAGGAGGATCTGTAGTTTCTGATAATGATGATGAAGATGAGCTGGCAGAGTCATGGGATACAGACAGTGTGTGGTGGACACAGGGAATGTATTTTCCCACTACCCTATTCAGAGTACGGACACAGCATCAATGTTAATATATACCCAGAACACACTACCATCTGAGACTGGACAACTTGATGGGGACACTATGGATCAGGAATGGGTGGTGACCTCAGCACAGAAATGTTTGAATCTGCCCATAGCACTAATGGGCAGGTGGTTCCACATGAGGGATAGTAATAGTGCTCACCAGAGGCTTGGTTACTGCCCTCCCCATGAGGCTGGTGTGTCAATAGCTGCCATCTAACATATGTGCAAGTCATTGTGGAGGCACATACTAGTTCCAACAGATTCATGGCAAAGTTTTTAAGGGTGATCTTGGTTGTGCATGCTGACCTAAAGGAAAGCATGACCTATATGTGTGATTTGTTTGAGAGACTGAATCATACATTGGACTGTGCACTGTCTTCTCTGGGTCATCTGTCCAGTGAAGGGACTGTCCTCTCCACTGATCATCTGCTATGTCTGGAGATATTAACCAAACTGGTCAGTTGTGGACCCAGGACAGTTCATCTCTGTGGTTATGGCTATGGTTATACTGGCAGGATTCAAACAGCATTCATCAGTGTTGCACACCAGGTAGCACATCAGCATTAAGCATATTTCATGATGCAGCTGGTGCAACTCCTGGCAGAGACAGCCCTCATGGGCAGGAGTGTGCACTGGAAGATGAACACTCTAATAGGCATAACCTAGATAACCTGGACCTGTCCAGTAGGCGAAGGTACAGTGCTGCATCATGTGCTGAGGCTCTAGACAAACACAAAAATCCATAGCCTATGCCACATCTCACACATCCACCAGGCCTAGCCCTTTTAAATTCTTACCACCATTCAATCCAGTTATCAGACTAATGACAGACACACTTTTTCTGATACTGTACCTCAGAACTCACATGCTTGCCTGCAAAAGACATGTACTCCTGAACTCAATTGCCAACCTGTATAGATGATGATAACTGTACTCTGACCTTTGTACATTGTTACTTGGGCTACCTATGTCTGATGCACAGCATGGCCAAGCCTGTGCATAGGTAAGCAGACTGGGATTTTTGCATGCATCACTTTTACTGTTGTGTATCTGCTTAACTCTTGTATAGTTGTGTTGTAAATCTATGTGCAAAGTACTGCTTCTTTGATAGAGCCATGGTGTATACGGTAACCACCTCTATCTGGCTTAAGTCAACCCCTGATGCTTGTTCTTCCTTTGACTACTCCTATGTCTCAGCTGCTGCTGCTTGTGGTCCTGGGAGTTGTGATCCCTTGAAGAGTCACTCTGTTGTAACTGCTTACTAGCTATAATATTCTGTAACACAATTCACACCATCAGTGTTTTGGCACAAGTGGTGGGGTCATACTGCTTGACATCACCAAATGTATCAGTAAATTGTGACTTTCACAACCCAAACACATGCTCTACAAAGTTTCTGTTTATGAAAGTGCATGGCTGTATCCATGGCCAGTTTGATTATGACGATTTTTAATTGGTGTCATGAGCCAGGGCACAAGCACATATCTAGCATTTCCTAAAATATGCCTCTATTAGAAGTCAATGCTCACAAACCATAGGTAAAAATTAATTTCAGCTTTATGAGGGAGTCATTAAAACTGCCTGAGTGGCTAGAGAACACACATGGTAGATGACACCATGTTTATTACAGTCCACTGGGCAGTTGATGTAGTAATAGCCTTTGTATTTCACATATCTCCTTCCCAGTTCATCAGGTGGGGCCTTTATTTCACTGTGGGTACAGTGTATTGTCTACAGTATCTTAGGAAAATGGGCTATAGCACAGAAGTCCAGCATGGTTTTGGCTCTCTCATGAGGATTATTTATTTTATTTTATTTTACATTTGTTGAACGGGATAGTCCGTCTGGGTATGATCCCATTTTCTGTGGAGGCCCGGGGAGAAAATCTCCAATAAAACAAGAATAACATTGACAGGTACAGTGTCAGTTTTACATAGAATTTAACACAAATATTTAGAGACAACAAAGAAAGTACAATGTATGATAAGCACTTTAACAAAAAGGAGAAAGTTATTACAATATATTAAAGTCGTGTTTGTGTGTGTGTGTAGATATATATATATATATATATATATATATATATATATATATATATTTTTTTTTTTTTTTTGAGAGCAGGGGTCCATCTTTAATTGATCATTTGAGTATACTATAATACGTGTACATATGCATACGCTTACAAAAGAAAAGGAATTATCAAATTATACTCTTATTGTAGGTAGCTGATAGGTTTTGTTAACAAGTGGGAGTGGAGTCTACGCGGAGACTGTAAAATTTAAGGGATGAAATATGATGTGGGCTTATGTGGTATTAGCCTGGCTTGGTGCAGGAGCACAGCCAGTTGTTAGTAAGGTGGTCTTTGAGCAGAGTTTTGAACTGGTGTAGGTTGTAGCATTTAGGATGTGTTGAGGGATTGAGTTCCAAAGTTTAGAAATGTGGTGGGAGTAGAGGGCATCCCTGGCTTTGTTGTTGCTTTTGGATACTTGGAGGAGAGTTTTATGTGAGGATCAGAGTTGTCAAGTATTGGCATATGCTTGGAGTAATTGTTGAGGGGCTGGGGTTCTGTTTGGTTGGTATACAAGTTGGTGGGTAAAGACAAGTTGGGTATAGGTTAGTTGTTGTGGGAGTTCTAGCCAATTTATTTGTTGTCAGGCAAAGCAGTGGTGCGACCAATATGGGAAGTTAGTGTCAAACTTGGCTATTTGTATTTGTAGGCTGATTCAAGTTTGGTAAGGACAGTTTTGTTAAGGTTTGTAAAGATGGGAGAAGTATAGAGCAAAGTAGACAAGATGAGTCCTGGCGATGCTTAGTCTAGATTGGCTAGTTAGGAAAGGATTAATTCTGTAAAATAGCCTAGTTTGATGTGAATTTTTAATGGTTTGAGAGAGTTATGTGGGAACCACATATGCTACTCCACATTCTGAAGCATAGCATTGAGGAACTGGTGAAATACTCTTGAGGCAGATGCCTTAAATATCCTCACTGTATCCTCAGAAGGTCATTGAAAGATTCTTGTCGGTAATATACAATGTAGCAGTGACACCACACTCCAAAACAATGCACTCAAACATAATACTGACAAAACACAGGGGAATGTATATGTCTGAATCAAGCAGTGATGAAATTGCTAGAGACTTCACTGAGCAACCTCCACCTTCCACCTTCCACAAACACAGCTACCCACACAACATACCAGTCAAATTTAAGGCTTTTCCCCACCTCTCTGCAAAACACTGCTGTAATGGCTTTTGCAAACAAATGAAAATGATTGATGGGTGTTGGTTCACGGATCGCATCCATATCTATCAACAGAACAGATTTTTCAGAAAGTCCAGAGTTTTTGTCTGACTTTCATAAAATTGCAGTTTTCTGTCAAATCACTGGCAAATCATTGAACACTAAAGTCAGAAAGTTGACAGGAATTTGATTTTCAGACTTCATATCCTTAAGAAAATTCACTTTAATGCAAAACCTGTTTATCAACTTTCTAAGTTTGTAAGTGCAATATTTATAAATTGTCCCACGCTTTGGGCCTTTGTACTCCTATTATTTATGGCCTTGTCCAGATTTTTTGCTCTATGATGTTGAGAGGTATGCTGCCATCCCTTTCTACTGGAGCCAGTCCACTGCACTTGCACAAGTGTCCCCCTCAGTTGGGTAGTAAGCAGGTATTAGTGCAGATTTGCTTTATAGTTCTTTTACACCACACACACATGCACACACACACACACACACACACACACACACACACACACTAAATCTTGTTGTCCATGTTATTTCTTCTTTTCCTTGGTTTCATTTCTCTTACTTGTAATGTTACTTTTACTCATTTTTTCTCCTGCCTCCCATATCTACCCTAATTATTACTTCTAACAAATACTTTTTCTCACTCTTTCTTCTCTTCCCCCTCCTCCACTTTACCTACTATTTGAACTTTTCCACTCTGACATTTGCTTTATGAGTAAATAATGAACTGTCACCCTTATAATGTCAGCACATTTCAATGCTACATAATATTGTATTTAGTCTAATAATAGGTTCATAGGTAGGTACTAGACTATCGGCCCAAGGGCCTAAGTAAGCCTAGCCAACAAGGATCCCTGGCTTATCCCACCCAAGAAAGTTATTTTCCTGTGCCACTGTCAAGCAAAGCCACAGAAGTGATTCCCAGGGTATATTTCCTATTTCCCATCCACTCAAAGATTTTTCTTGATGAGTGCTAATGAGGAACTTTGCTTGACATAGCTATTCTGATGGGTAGCTTGTTCCAAAGTTTGGGAAGTCTCTGGGACAGGAATCTATCCCTCCAGCATGTCCTGTTTATTGTGGTGACAAGGTTTAGGTCCCTAGAGCGTGTAGCTCGGAGAGATTGGGATTTCTTTAGGTGTAGCATGTCCAACAGCTCTGGGTTTGACATCACTTTATATGTTAGGTAGAAATCATCTCAGAATAGGTGATATGCTATGGAATAAAGTGGAGTTTTTTGAGATGGTCAGTGTAGGTCATCTGTTTGAGGCCAGGAATCCTCTTTGAGAGGTACTTCTGTGGCCTTTCCAGCTGCTGCAGATGTCCTGTGAGGTACATTCCAAAAGGGTCATTGTACTCTATAATGGGTCTAATGAGTGTCGAGTAGAGGGGAACAATGACCTCTTTTTTCCTGGATGAGAACCCTTTTATGATGAGGTGTGCCATATAGAAGGACTTCCTGACTACTGTGGTGATGTGACTATCACCCAAGGTCTCTTATCACACATTCGGTGTTAAGTAGATTGCTGCCTATGTGGTAGTTCATGGGTACAGAGTTTTTACCAAAGGGGATGACACTGCACTTTTTGGCATTGAGCTTGAGGCCATGGCTCTGACACCAGACATCTGTCTCAGTGAGACCCTTCTGTAGGATGTCCACATCATTTGGGGACTTGACTATGGCTCCTAGTTTGCAGTCATCTGCAAACTTCATTAGCCAGAGGCCTTCTGTGTTAGCCTCTACTTCAGAGAAGTAGATACCAAACAGGACAGGTCCCAGGACTGAACCCTGCTGTACTCCACTTGTCACTGGTTTGATGTCAGATTTGAAGTCTGCAACTTTTACAGTTTGGATTCTGTCAGTGAGCCAGTTGGCAACCCATCTTGTGACGTAGGGATTTATACCTAGTTTAGTGAGTTTAGCTATTATTCCAGAATGGGGGATGGTGTCAAAAGCCTTGGCGGGGTCAGGATAGGCTGTGTGAACCACCTTAGCCTCATCTATGGCTTTGGTGACTGCCTCAAAAAAGTCGATTAGGTTCAGAATGCATGATCTTCCTTTCACAAACCCGAACTGGGTGGGGTCCAGAGTTTGGAGGTTACCAATGTCTTTTTTTATGAGTTCCATGATGATATGTTCCATGGCCTTGCAGACCAGGCTCGTCAGGCTAATAGGGCAATAAATCCCGGGATCAGTGGTAGCTCCCCCTTTGTGGAGTGGGATAACTGTTGCTGTGCTCCATTCAGTGGGCAAAAAGCCTGATGTGAGGCTATGATTGAACATGGTGCTTAGGTGGGGAGCCAGTTAATTCTGAGGTTCATATAAAACGCAGCCTGGGATGTTGTCCGGTCCCATGGATGCTGTGTTTTTGGCTTTAGAGAGTGCAGCTTTTACCTGTGTAGTTGTGATTACAGCGACTCTGCATTCTTCCTGTATAGATATGGGCCCCTTAGGGTGTGAGAGGGTGGTAAAGTTAGCACTGAACCTATCTGCCAGGATGTTGACAATATCAGTTGGTTCTGTAATTTTCATGTCGTTGTGCTGTAACTCAGAGCAGATCTGGGTGTTGCCATTGAGATTATTGACATAGCTATAGAATGCTTTGTGGTTGTCCTTAGAATCAGTGGTGATTTTATTTTCATAGCTAGCTTTGGAGGCTCTTATATGGGATCTCAACTTCTTACTGAGGCTGACCAGGGAGCTCCACCACTCATGGGATTTTACTCTCTTTTGCAACAGTTTCTTCCTTCTGTTGTACAGTTTGTTTATAGCAGAGCACCACCAGATTGGCTTCCTTTTTTTGGAGGATAACTTCTTGATTCTGTTTGGGATAGCAAGATCCATGCACTTATGTAAGTGCTTATAGAGTGCATTTGTGTAGGATTCAGCAGTCGTAACTGTATTGTCCATCTGCATGGGTGTCATGAAGTTTGCTACTTCTGTCTTAAGAAGCATGAAGTTGGGTTTGAAGAAATTTTTTACTGTGATTGCCTTAATGGGGGGTGGGAGCGGGATGTGGATATCTAGGGTGATTAGCTTATGGTCGGATATTGTTTCCCTTGGTGGGGGTGTGGATAAGTTAATCCAGGGCACTGGAAGTTATGAATTCCAGAAAGCGTTGAGAGAAGGAGTTGGTACATGAGTAGTTTTCCCAGTTAATGGTGGGGTAGTTGAAATCACCCATTATTAGGGTGTTAGGTTGAACCCTAATATTTTCCAGTATATCAAGAAAAGAGGAGTGGGAATCCTGGGGCATGATGGGGGAATCTGTAGCAAGCTACAATTTGGATTGCAGTTTTGCCCAGAGTTAGTTGCACTTGGATAACCTCAGATGCATTATGCTGAGCATCTAGCCTGGAGGTGTGGATATCCTTAATGAATATGGACACACCTCCACCTTTGGTGTTCCGGTCCAGGTTACGTGGCTGAGAAGTGTGGTATGAGTTATACCCTGGTAGTGCAGGGGTGCTCTTTGGAGCTTTGAACCAGGTCTCAGTCACTGCACAGATACTGATGTTCTCCATTTTAAGGAGTGCCTTGAGTGAATGCATTTTGAGATTTAGACTTCTAGCATTGAGTAGCATTACCCTCAGTTTTTGCTTGCCTGTTCTTGTTACGGTGGTGAATTTGTCATTTGAACCTTGTATAAAAAAGGCACTATAGGGGCGGCAAGAGCCTTAGCCAGTATCCGGAATCCCATGGGTGACAGGTGCAGGCCATCTCTGGCAAAGCATTGTGGTCTGTCAACCATGTCGTCCCAGGCAGACAGATACTGGATCCCCTTAGAATGACACCAGAAGCTTAGCCAATTGTTGAAGTAAATCATTTTGTCCTTGTCCTGCGGTATCATTCTGGGCGATGGCAGAATGCTACTCAGGGCTAGGGTCATACCTCCCTGGGCTACAAGATTGGAGAGCTCTTCCATGCCTCTTTTCATGTAGTCCAGGGAGGTACGTCTCAGGTCATTCACACCAACATGGACAATGACAGAGTCATATTTGTACTTGTTGTGGAGTGACCTCAGTGCATGGGTTATGTGGCGGATCCTGGCACCCGACAGGCAGCTGACAGTAACCTTCTCCTTGATTAGCCTGGTGAGTGGGACATCACTGTGCCTGACTATAGAGTCACCTATGACTAGTGTGTTGGGTATGTTGTTTTACCTAATAAATTATATATGTTATAATATATATATGTTTGCCCATAATATCTGAATAAGTGAGTGGGATTTTCTTGACAGCATCAAGGAAACATTTTCCTTCCTTCTGTTTTTTTTCTTAAGTTTTGGATTTTTCTTGGTATATTGATTGATTTTCTTAGTATATTTTATTTTTTATTTATTTTCCATTCCTTTACCAGGTTACTCTGACTGGACACAAGGTGACCGTTTTCAGTGGAGGTTCGGGGACAAAAGCTCCAGATACATAGTAAACAATTATAAAAAATAATAAAAATAAATTATACAAACACAGTTATTTTTTGCAAAGAGCATAGAACATATAAAAGGAGTAAAATCAGAATTTTACAACTGATGCAGCATACAGTGGTTAGAATATTGAGACACAATTAAATAAGATAATATACAAGAAATATACAATTGCTTGAACACAAATTCAAAAAGAAGTTTCCATAGACAAACAGGGTCATAAACTAGAAATCATAACTATATTGATATGATTTATATTGCATTTATCTTGTTTTAATGATGGCATATGTGTATTATTGTACGTGTCATATGGGCACAAATATTTGTATTAATCTATGTATTCACAGTATATTGACAAAGTATTGGGTCACATCAGAGGCTTGGGAGGTCATTGTTAAGAAACTGAGAACTGTTGTAAAGCTTGGCATTGAATACCATAAGTTCAGGTTATGCTATAAGAGAATAACTATGTAAAGATAACCATGTTAGTAGCCAGAATGCATTATAAACTGAATGTTTTACTGTGCACATAAAAAAATGAATAGATTAGCCCAAACTCTCGACTAATGTGTGTGCTTTTTTTTTGTTTGTTTGTTTGTTTTTTTGTTTGTTTTATTCCTGGGGAAATGCTATTCAGAAGTGAAGAGACATATAAGGGAAGAGTTTTAGTGGCACACCAGGCTGTGATTTTTTTTATGTCTATTGTCATGCAAAGCTGACAAAATAGTTGAATCTACCCAAGCTGGAAATGTGAAACTGTAGCCCACTGAAGGAGGGGAGATGGGAGGAGTAACTTGGCCAGGAAATGAAACTTGCAAAACTTCTCCTTGTGAAAAGTCTTTTTTATCTCAGTAATTTTTTGACACTTTTGCAAGTTTCTTTCAGAAAATATGTAGTATATCAGTAGGAACAACATTTGTAAAACTCAGCGCATGCCAGTCAATGACACATGAGCTGCAGACTCTCAAACTTGGCATTTTTTTTAGGTGGTCCATTCTAAGTGAATGGAAGTCTAGTCTGACAACAAATGGTAGGGCTATTTGTTCTCACAGTCTGTGCATTGAGACAGATGTAGCTTTAGGAATAAGTACTTATTTTGCTCAGGCAGCTTTAGGAGGTGCAGTAAATCATGGCAAGATAAAAAATATATGTTTTTTCATTTGCCCGTAGTGGTCAGGCAGAAATATCCATTCGCCAAGCTCTTCCGTAATCTTTTCGGAAAAAGCCACCCTAGTGACAACAGTCTTCAGCTTAGCATTATGGACAGTTGTACTACACTTGTTTCTCCTGCCAGCCTTGTTGACTTGGGTCTTTTGAGGCAGTGTAGCAATTGCCTCATGTACACAGACAACCCTCTACTAATAACACAATCTAGTAGAGAGTGCAAGAGATGTATTTACACCAAGAATATAGAATCCCTGCTCCCTCTCACTCAAAACAGTAACACAGCAAAGGTTGTCAACTCACCCACCACCACATATTCACATAGTACCACTACTCCAACACATAGTACACATCAAACACGTAAATCCAAATACATGGAGGTTCTCTCAAAAAACTTACTGAAACACCAGAGACCTCCAAAACATGTCTGCTACAGCTAACACAGTCTCCACAGCACCCATGACACACACCAACACCAGTGTCTCAACCACCAAGCCTGTAAGGTGTAACACTCAAAAAGCAAGTTTTCTTGTCATTGGAGACTCAATAGTGAGACCCCCTGATATCCCACTCACCAGGATGGACAAGGAGAAAGTCACAGTCAGCTGCCTATCTGGTGCCAGGATTTGCCAAATCACATGTGAATTCAGGTATCTGAGCAATAACTACCGTTATGACTCTCTTATAGTTCATGTTGATGTGAACGACCTTAGATGTACCTCGCTGGACTATATGGAGTGAGACATGGTCGAGCTCTCTGAGTATGTGTCCAAGGCAAGTATGGCCATAGCCTTGAGCAGCATACTACCATGACCTACAACGGTGTCACAGTATATAAAAAATGATTGATTTCAATAACTGGCTTAGTTTTTGGTGTCATTCCAAGGGAATCCAGTTCCTGTCTGTTTGGGAAGCTATGGTCGACGAACCTTGCTGGTCTGTCAGAGTTGCTTTGCACCTGGCACCCCTAGGCTTTCTGCTGCTGGCAAAGACTCTGTCTCCCCCAAAGCGCCTTTTTTAGGCAAGGACTTGAAAAGAACATTACCAACATGAAATTAACCAATCAGAACAAAATAAGGGTCATGCCACTAAATGTTTGGAGCTTAAACCAAAAATTGCACTGCCTGGAAGCACTTCTATCACTAGAAGAAGTAGATGTCTGTGCAGTCACAGAAACCTGGTTTAAGGCCTTAGACAGCACCCTGGCCCTGCAAGGTTCCAATGCCTTCCAAACCTTCAGACCGCAAAATGAACATGTGAAAACCAAAGGAGGTAGTGTTTCAATCTATATTAACGATAAATTCATCTCCTGTTTTGTTAGACTGGAAAACTCCATGGAGCTACTCCAGGTCCAGGTTACGGTGGGGAAGACACCCATTCAAGTCCTAGCCAGTTATAGATCCCCCTTCATGGGTCACGACACCCACAAATCCTAGTCAGACAAATGAAGACAATCCACATTTTTCTGAATACACTGGTTATGGGGGATTTCAATTATCCCGCCATCAACTGGGAAACACTCTAGCCCAAACTTCCTAGCACAAAAAATCCTTGACTTTCTGAATTCAAATAACCTAGAGAAAATTGTCCATACCCCAACAAGAGGAGCAAACATTCTAGATCTCGTCCTCACCAACATGTCAAACAGGTGCACTGCTACAACTGTTGGACCCTCATTAGAAAATTGACCATAAATCAGTCACCTTTGAATTGACACTAACACCAGAACTCACAAAGGGTGAAATAAGACTAAAAAACTTCACCAAGACAAACTATACCCTTCTAGTTGAGGGTATAAATGCATTCCAAGCCCCACTCCAAGCTGAAAGTGATAACTATGCCGAAGTTTACACTAATGCCCTGTACAATCACTTGCATAAGTGCATAAACTCGGCTGTACCAGACAGAATCAAAGTCAGAGCCCCAAGTAAAATCTAGCTGCCATGGTGGACTTCCACCGTCAACAAACTCTACAATAAATGCAAAATGTTATATCCCAGAATACAAAGAAAAGGGTGCAACAATGGAAAAGCACCCTCCTCAGCCTTAACAGGCAAATGAGACAACTTGTCAAATCCTCCAAGAGCTCCTTTGAGTGAAACCTAACAAATACTACCAAGGATAACCATAAGGCCTTTTACAGCTACATACATAACCTAAAGGGTAGGACCCAAGCATGTGCAGAACTGCTGGTCAATGGTATCACACACACTGACCCCACAGAGATAGCGAACCTGTTAGTGGAATGGTGTGGAGGAAATTTCACTCCCTTATCCCCTACTAACTTACAACAAACCATCCCCAACCCCCCCCCTTACAAATCTGAAGAACAAGTCCTCAAAGCCCTGTCCAAGGAAAGAAAAAATGGCCTCTATAGGGCCATATGACATCCCAGGCTATCTTCTATTTAAAACATGAACTAGCATCACCACTAAGTAGACTAACCACAGGCTTTGTTCCTGTGAAATGGAGAACAGCTACAGTTATTCCCCTCCACAAAGGTGGCCTAGCAACATACCCAGGGTATTACAGACCCATAAACCTGACCAGCCTCATCTGTAAGGTCATGGAACATATTATTATGGACCTCATAAATAAAGACATAGGTGACCTCTAAACCCTGGATTCTACCCAATTCGACTTTGTGAAGGGCAGATCCTGCCTGTTAAATCTGGTTGATTTCTTTGAAAGTGTGACCAGGGCCATATATGAGGGAAAATCTGTGCACACAGCATACCTCAACTTGGCAAAGGCTTTCGACACGATCCCACATTTAGGCATTATGAATAAACTTAGCAAACTGAATGTAAACCTAGCCGTTGTAAGATGGGTTGACAACTGGCTCACAAACTGGACACACACTATCAAAGTGGGTGATTCCACATCAACCAGTGGGGTACAACAGAGGTTAGTGCTGTGTCCCCTACCATTTGGTATATACTCCTCAGAAGTTCAGGTCAAAACTAAAGGGTTGTGGCTGACCAGGTTTGCAGAAGACTGCAAACTAGGCGCAATCATTGAATCCCCAAATTATGTCAGCATACTTCAGGAGGGCCTCACACAGACCAGTGACTGGTGTATTAATCATGGTCATAAACTGAATGCAAAGAAATGCATCATCATTCCCTTTGGCACAAACAATCAAATCAACAACAATACCCTAAGTTTCCATGAAGTGGCTAGGGACCTGGGATCACAGGTTGACCGCAACCTTAACTTTGACCACCACGTGTCTACCTTTGTAAGGAAAACTTTCCACCTAGCTCACTTATTTATTTTATTTTTATTGTGACTTAAATAGAACATGCTGGAGGCACAGATTTATCTCCCAGTGACTGCCATGTCTTTGGAACAAGCTACCAATTCATGTGAAACAGAGCACCTCTATGACACTGTTCAAGAGGAACCTGGACTAGTGGATGGGGCACCATAAATTCTTACCAAGGATAGTGCCCACAACTCTCTTGGACATGGGCAGCCATCACTAAATGCAATCTAGTACCTCTATGATATTACATTGGGTTGAAATGGCTAGGCATAAAATGACATCCGGGTTGCTAGCCTAGTAAAATCCTATGATACTATGATTCTATGTCCTAAGCTCCTATTTCCAGTATATAATCTGGCAAAAAAATAAACACAATGCAACCATACCCATAAAGGAATTATGAAATATGAGCTTCCTGTGGACATATGCTGTGATACAGTTGTCAGAGAGCAACAACAATGCCAATCTATAATAAAAGAGAAATGACACTTCTCATCCTATGGCAAAAATGAAGAAAAATCATTGTCATTTGCTAATTATATTGATATTGGTGATGAGAATGATCTGTGTATCAATACACATTACCAAGCAATTATGAAATATAGTAAAATTCATAACTTTCCTGTAATGCTTTCATGGTTAATTGTATTCATGCTGTGATATGCACAGGTTGCAGGGTTTTAATCCCCTCAGGATTGCATGCTGTTGTACAATATTCATATTTTAGTCTATGGCTGTTTTCCATTGCCATGTAATATGTTTTCTCTGACACCTTTCCAAAGAGTGCTTTTGTGGCATACTTGGCTAATGTTCTGTCACACGGAATATAAGTGACAAAGGCATGTGTTCATTTCCAATTAAGTGTATTTCTCTTCTTTTGTTATCATGTCATTAGTTTCTAAGTTTTTCCAGAGAGTTTTTCACTTTCTAACTAAATTTATTTGTTGGATTTATCTGTAATTCCTGAGCTAAGAAGTTAAAAGATAAGCCCCATCCCACCCTGCTCATTCCTTATTGGCTCACCTTGTGTAATATCCACTGCTTGCTTCCCCTTTTTATCTCTACCCATTACTTGCATTTCCACCCTCTAAGCTGGTCAAAATACAGATAAACACACCACTCACATGCCCAAAAAGGGCTTATAACCAAAATCATCTTTCTGTGGTCATACATTGTGCAACGGTGGACATATAGCAACAATAATGCCAATAAATAACTACAGAGCAGTGGCACATCATGTTCTGTGGTGAATATAAAGAAAAGTCCTTGTCTCATATTAATAATATTGTAATCGGTCATGCAAATGAGCTAAGCATCACTGTGCATCACTATGCCAATCAGAAATAAAGTAAAAATAATGCCTTTATTCTAACTCCTTAGATATCTCAATGTACTTCTAAGACAGTCTTTATTGTGTAAATGCAGTGGTTGGAGGGTTTGAATTCTCTGGGCTGTGTGTTGTTTTACAATGTTCTGTTTGCAGTGAGTGCATATGCTACTTTTCAAAGTCAAAAAGTCAAAGTCAAAGGAAACTTTATTGTCGATCAGATATGCACAACAGTGCAAGCTGAATTAAATTATGTTGCTTTGGTCCCCATGCAAGACAACAGTGAACACATAGTTTGAATGAAAGTAAGACTAATGCACATAAAGTAATAATTAAAAATATTAACAACACAAAAGATTACCGCAATTGGACAGGAAGACATTAGACAATATTTTACTAGTAGGTATTGCAAGACTATGACTTTTACATTGTGATTGTTTAGAATATTGCACTTCATCAGTTGTAGTATGATATATTATGATGTTCATATTGCAAATGTATGGAGTGGTGGTATGTTTATATGTACGTGATATGTTTGTTTCATGACCCTGTTTAGTCTGACTACTTCAGTGATTCCTCTTGCCAATGCACTATGCTGGAGAATAGCAGTGGGAAAGTCAAGGACTTGATTCTCTTGACACCTATCTTTCTTTTCTTTCTATCAGTCTGCATTTGTACTACATTTCATTAACATCCACTGAGGAACTTGATATAAAACATAGGATAGATAGAGAGAACAGGTTTTCTTGTTGAGCTGACCAGTATCACATAACCTGTATGTTAGGTAGTTCCATGATGTACTAAGTCCTCTTTTCAAAAGAAGCATGTCAACATTTTGTTGTCAACATTGATGTGTCAATGTTAGGGTGATTGACATTTAATTCAGTTGATCTGGCTTACTAGATCAGTATATACATTTAAAGAGATAGATATAGATATATACACATATCTATATATATTGGCATTTATAGCATAGTATTCAACCCTTTCTTTAATTGTTCATTTTATTTAATAAAACCTTATGTTTTTTGTGACATGGTGTTTGATTCATATTCTCATCCCTCTTATGAGCAAATTCGAGCTGTTCTGCTAATATGTCTTTAAATCCATCAGTGGAGAATAAGATATGCTAGTGTTTCCTTATAATATCTTGAACAAACTTCATTAGTCTATTGTAAGTTAATGTTAGTCTGTTTACTCATTTTATCTGTTTCTGTCTACTACATGATTTGGGCTATCATACTGCTCAAATGATAGCTGAAAATATAGGGCTAGACTTTCCATTATAGTAAGTATTAAGCATGTCTTTAATTGCTGTTAGATTACCTTCATGATATCTTCTGAAAATAAATTCTGCTTAATTCACAAATTTGTTCCTCAAGCCTCTCAATAATCTTGAAAAACAATGCACCTTCCCTTTTGCAACATTATTAACCATAAAAATGGGGTGGTGTATATTAGTTCTATCAAAACATGTCTTTTTCTTATAGCTGATTTAGTACATGCAATAGCATCAATTCCACCATCTTTAAAGTGATTTGAGCTTATGAATAATTCATCTTAAAATATATTAAAAAATAATAGTCTATGCTAAATATGATACAAAGCCATTCAATTAATCTACTGTGGATTCCTACAGCTTATAATATAATCTATGAATAAAATATTCTTTAAATTGATATTATAAGTATTAAAATATAATCATCATCTCAGACACAGACTGCAATATTGGTATATGTCTTAGCAAGTGATGTGCTCATAATTTCACCTAACATTTGTTAGTAATAAGACTTTTGAAATAAAACTACATTTGTTTCTAATACCAGCTGTAGAAGTTCGCAAATGCTTATAATTTAAAAATTAGGAACTACAGTAGATACAAAGATGTCTTGATAGATTCAACACCATAACTATTTGAAATGATAGTGAACAAATCCATATCTAACTAACCAAATTTCTCAAACATATTGCTACTGCATTCTCAAAATACTGTACCTTTGCCTTGTATATATTTGTATTGTATATTTCTTTTTGTTTTTGTACTAAGTACCTTACAACTTGAATCGTTATTTTTTTCTTTTTTAATTACTTTACTGTTGCTTTACTACTCAGGTCTCTGCTGAAAAAGGGCTCACCAGGCCCAGTCAGACTAACACAATTAACAAATGTAAAAATAAATAAATATATAAATCTTAAATTACGCAAATAAAAAATGTGGCCTTATTCATGGAATATCTAGTGATGGTTTTCTTCAAAAGTTTGCATTGTCTTTTATGTGGCTTTGCTTTAAAAATTGTATTCAGTTTTTATCGACAATCACAATATAACAAAACAAATATATTATTGAAAAATAACAAATAGAAACTATTTACAGTTATCCATATCAAGGTTTTTGTTAAGAATTAATACAAATATTATTAGTATTTTTCAAGTAAATCACCCAATTCTTTCCATGCAATATACTAATGTATGATGTTAGATGTTCTCATCTTAATGGCTAGCAATTCTTTTTGGCATACATTTTTTGCTAAATTTATAAATTCAGAGAATAGTATGGTATTTTATATTTCCAATTTAAAGTAATATATTTCCTTCCAATCACTAAAATTGATCATAAAAGAGACACTCATGTTTTTGGAATAACTTCTGGAATTAGAGCATTAAACAATATTAATGAGTTTGTTATGCATTTATCTGACCACAGCACTTGCAAAAAAAATGTCAACTCTTTCCAAAATGGAGATATTATTTTACATTCTAGTATCATATGTAGCCAGTCTGCTTCTATATTATTCTCACATTGCCAGCAATTAACAGTTGATATTTTGTTTATTATTGCAACCATATGGGAGTTATGAAAGATCTATGTAAATATTTCCAAGTAAATCACTTCCAGTACAGTGAATAAGTTTTTTTTTATCGCTTTAAGTAATAATATTTTATTCACTTCAGAAAACTCTGCATTAACTTTTTTGTAGAGTAATCTCAAGATTTTACTTCTACAAAGAAACAATCCATTCTTAATATCATATATATTTTTGATAGATATGACATATCCTTACCTGTATAAGTATTGATGTTAAATAAAAATTCTAAAATTTTTGGGACATTTTTTTTAAGTGAGTCTAAAGACACTTTTAATTTATCATTTACAAAATCCTTACAACTTTGCGGACTCAACCAATTATTCTGTTGTAAATTATATCTAGGTGATAAATACTCAGCTGAATGTGTTTTATTGCCATTTATAAATGGGTGCCAAATTATTAAACTACTATATTTAAAATCAAGCATTTTTCTTAGATTAAGAGTTGTTAAACATTCAATAGTGGATTATATGGGAAATAATAAGAATGCAATATATTTTATTTCATAATTATTATTTAGATATCTTGTAAGTGTTGATAAAATATAATTAATCAAAGGGCTAGAGAAGCATTTATTTTCACTACTCAGATAATAATCTCTTAATATCCAATATAATTTATTGTAAACAATTTGAACATGTGGATCAATCACTAATGTCTTATTACTTAACAATATTTTTTTCTTGAATTAACTTCCACTTAAGATCATATGAATTATTTAACCATTGAGCTATAATTTGAATACTTGATGCTTTTAAGTACAACTCAAAATTATGGAGGCTAATGCCACTATCTTCCCACCATTTTATAGGTCATTCTAATAAAATCCTATGTTTATTAGGGAAAGCATAAAATTTTAAGTAACAAATACTTTAAAAATTTTTATTTGGGGATATGATTAAAGACTGAATATAAAACACATTTTTGGTAATATTATCATTTTTTATTAGCATAAACCAATCTTTTACCATGAAGAATAGTTTATTCCAACTAGAAATTAGTTGTATAATCTTATTAGTTATATCTGTATAGTTAACTAATATTAGTTATTTACTACTTGAAGTTATAGTAACTCTCAGCTATTTAATTTGATTATTATCCCATTTACAATTACTATACTTTTTGGGTCTGATTTTAGATCTTTGTTAATTAACAATATATTGGTTTTGTTATGATTGAATTTCAATCTAGAAATGTCTTTAAAACATTCCATGGCTTTGATTAATTGCTGTAATGATGAATCAATATGACCAGTAGTTAATAATAACATCATCTGCAAATAATTGTATTTTAGAGGAGTAATTCTCATTGAATGGAAACCCTTTTATATTTTTATTTGATTTGAGGTGATTTGCAAATGGTTCAATAAATAAAGCAAATAACAATGGATAAAGTGGGCACCCTTGTTTTGTATCCTTTAAAATTCTAAAAGATTTAGATAGGAAAGAACCTTTTTTGATAAATGTAGATGCATTACCATAGAACATTTTGATTATTTATAAATTCTACAGAAAATGTATACTCTTCAAGAACTTCCAGTTTACAGAATCAAACATTTTGTCCAAATCTAAACTTAAAATTGAAAGTTCTTTTTTCTTTTTGTTAGCAAAATCTGTTAAGGTGTTAAGTCTAATAATGTTATCACCCACTCTCCTATTTAATATAAAGCCTCTTTGCCCATTTTTAATAATTTCATCCAAAATATTATTTAGTCTCTTTGTCAGTATTGACATAAACATGATACAAAGAAAAAAAACATAGGGTCTTTATCTTGTCTTAGTACTGGTAAAACAAGAGAAAATCTTCAATATGGGGCTACATTTGTTGTATATTTATCATAATTAAAGGCATTCACTAAAATCTTTAATATATTTTCTGGCAACAATTTGTATAGCTCAGGGATTAGCCCTTCCAAACCTGGAGCTTTACTTATTTTAAGATTTTTAATTGGATTATTAATTTCTTTAAGTGAAAAGGGTTTAGCAATACTATTTATTTGTTGTTTAGTTATCTTATTGGAATTGTTTTCTTTTAGAAAGCTTGAAAGACTATTGGTATTTATCATGTTAGTATTATTATTCATTTGTTCATAATGCTCCCTAAAACATTCTAATATGTCCTCTAAAACAGTAACTATTTTATTTTACTTTCATATTTACATGACATTTCCTTAATATGATTTAATTTATTCATTTTCTTCAGTCTAATGGCTAATCTGTGTAAACTTTTAGAATTTAATGAACAAAATTGTAATTTTATTTTTTTTTAGATTTAAGGTTTTTAATTCTAAATTATTAGTTTGATCATTTTGTTTAGTTTTTGACTTTAAAGTATTCTATCTTAGTTTGTAACTCTTTTAATTATCTATACCATTCTCTTCTTTTACATGCATATCATTTTTTTAAATTGACCATTTAAATATGCTTTAAAGAATCCCAAAGAATGATCTTGGTAACTTCTGCATTATTGTTAAATCTAAGAATGTGTTAATTTCATTAATACACCAGTCTTTTAAACCCTTCAATTTATTATATATGCAGGAAGTCTATTACATATTATTAGATTATAAGACTTCAATGTCAGATTAAAAATGATTACGTTGTGGTCAGTCAATGCACAGGAAATAATACGTCTTCAGTCTTAGACTATAAGCCATTTGAAACAAAAAACGTGTCTATATTGGTTTGAGTACCAAATCTGAAAGACTAATGTGTATAATTAAGATATTTAGATAGTCTTAAATCATAGATGTTTCTTAAGTTCATTATATTAATGAAGTGATTAAGATGTGATTAGATGATTAGATGATAATCTAAGTTTTTTATTAGAAGTGATGTCATTCTCTGATAACACACAATGAAAATCACCCTTCATATAAACAGCTATAATATCTAAATACTTTTTAGAGACTTTTACTCCAATGCCAGGAATCCAGTAAGAATTAACTAAAATATATATATTTTTATTCAGTTTCTATTACCACCAAACATAACATCCCATTCTTATCTGAATAAGAATCAATCTCTTTTGGCATATTCATTGAATTTGCTTTTGTTCTAGAGTGAGACCAAACTAAGATAGAGTAATGTTTTAAGAACATTCTCTCTACATCTTTGGATAGCAAGTGTGTTTTGTGCAAAAAGACAATATCAACCTTATGAAGTTTCATTTATTTCCAAAGACTACTTTTTATTGCATTATTTTAAAGCATTATTGTTCAGTGACATACATTTATAACCTGCCATTTATACTAGATAAAACTTTATATATTAATATGACTTTAGATATAAAACATATAAGAATGTTTCTATTTATAACATACCTTGACATGGACAAGAACCTAATAACTAAAACTAAATAACTAATACTAAGAACAAAACTATCCCCTCATGAAATAATACATAGTTTGATGATGTAATCATACAAACTCCTCTTTAGCCTTGCCATAAACTATCTAGCCTAATCTTATTGCTACTACTTGTAAATTAATGCTAACTTCAATTTAAAACTATATATTCAAACTCCCTCATTTTCAGTTAGTCCAAACATATTAATTTTACTTCTATATATGTGTCCACTGTAGCGCAATGTGCATAAAACTGAAAAATTACTCTTGCATATAACATTAATATTATTCTATATTTACAGAAACCAGATGTAAAATAAGAATATATTATTATTATTATTATTATTATTATTATTATTATTATTATTATTACTATTATTATTAAAGCCTCTCTCATAAAATTTTTTTATGACTTTTATACATATAAATGAATTATATTATACCTTTAGGATCTCTTGTACCACTATCATGAAATATATAGGGTTATTTCCTTTGCATTACTATATTGTCAAAACCTCAATAAACAGTTTTCAGGTTTTATATTAATCAAAACATATTAGTTTCAGATCCTGAATTACAATCTGTAAGTAATACACAGTCTTTTTTTTTTTACATCATAAAACCATGATGTTAGAACCTCATTTTATCTAATGGTACTATTCTCTGTTTTTATTCCTTTGGACTATGTAATTGCCAGAATACCTGCAACCAAAATCATGAGAAACATGGAATTTATTATTATATAAAATCATAATGTGATAACTTCAGCCTGAAAAATAAGCATATTATGCTGAGTGCATTATATCATATTCTTGTTATATCCTGACTTCTGATACTATCAACATGAAAGAAAACAGAAAAATGAAATATCAAAGTACTAATGAATCAGACCACAACATTCTCTGTAATATATTAAGTTGTGTGTAAGTCAAACTATCCACTAAAGAGCTAACAGTCATAAATCTGCATATAAATACATATTTATGCATATAAACACAAATATCCACTTAGTAAATAGAATATCAATATAAATGAAAAGGAGCTATACTTCTAACTTTTTATGTTAAGAAAATATAAACAAAGCTTGAATATATAGTCTTATCTCCTTATATCAAGTATATGACTGTATCAGCCTACCAATATACCTACTTTAGTGTTATTTCTATTCTCTATTATTACCTATAAGTATTAAATAGTAAGCAATGCTTAAAACTACATTTTCTGTATTCCACAAACACAAATATAAGTATAAGTATAAAATAATCTTTTATTGTCTAATATATAACTAACATATCACTGTATAATTTTAGTTTATACAAGAATGTATTACTCTGCAGCTCTGTTTCCTTTTACTGCATGCATTAATTACTATGCATATTTTAACAGTTTCATTTACTAATTTAGTATTTTTAAAATTGTATAACTTATTTTAATGGTGTGAAGCTTCAGAGAAGTACAAGCTGCATATGTAAGACACCAAATCTTAACTGATAAGACAATAAGTACAGCAAAGTTAGTGCAACTCAGATATATTCAAACATGCATTCCCATACTGTCAAATATACATTTACCTCATTCTTTACTATAAAACTAAAGAAGCTTTTTATGAGTTTTGTTTATACCTAATAATCTTTTTTGACACTTATTAACATTAAAACTTTATATTGGATGTTCACTTTGCTTAATTTAGTCTTCTTCTCTGCCTCTGTGACCTTGTGGAAGTATTTCCTGTTTCACAGGATGTTTAAATGTCTAAGAGTTCTTCCTGAAGCTACAGCAAGTCTATGACATCATTGTGAGACTGTTTTGAGTGAGAATCAGTGTGAGAATCATTCCAAAGTTTGGAAAACATTTAATTATGTTTCAGGCAGGAAAAAACAGTGTTTAGCTTCACTTTTAAACTTGTAAAATGCTGTGCCCCCCACACCTCCCCAACTACATATACTAACTCCAGGATTACACTACAGTAGGGAAAATGGCATATACATTTTATTTGCACAACAGTACTTACATTCAGTGAAATGAGTTTTTCGTGATTTGACCTTTCGGCATTTTTTTGGAGGATGAATTGAAATTCAATGAAATGAGTCTTCAGTGAATCAAAGTAGGCCCATATATATATATATATATATATATATATATATATATATATATATATATATGTATATATATATGTATATGTATATATATATATATATATATATATATAGATCTATATATATATATATTATATGCTATTTCCATAGTAATTCTGGATAATCATTGCTGTAGATTGTCATCTTATGTATCTGCAAAAATGCTCATCTTAATATATGCACCAAAATGATATTGCTGTCATTTGAAGCTTTTTTAAATTATTGTAAACTAATTTCTCATAGCTGTATGTTCTTATTGCATTCTAGTTACATAAGCATCATTCCTACTTTTTAATAATAACATTATAACCTTTGGTTCCATCATTTCCATTCAATAGGGGATTATCATTTACCTGCAGTAACAAGTGTAGACAGTTCTGCTTAGCTTGGTTAATACAGTTTACAAAATTAATAGAAGTGAATTTTCACTATTTCTAGCAGTATTGCTTTCCAAAGTTTTAGAAGCAAACTGAAATAATCAAATGTTCAAAGTATAAAGTAACTGTGTCAGATACATTCTGAGCCTGATATATAAACAGCAGCACCAGACACAAACTACTGGCTCAGGAGAACAAAAAAAGAAATCACTTTATTAAAATAGCAGATTAAGGGAAATAAGCTTTTATATTCCATAGTTCATCAGGTTTTAAGTAGAGGATTTAATTCAACCACATGCTTACTGTGCATAACATAATCATTTGTTATAAGAGCCAGTATTACTTAGTTCCTACTAAAAATCACACAGACACAGCAAACACCAGGATTCAGGGGACTAAAGCAATGAACTGCTTGCTGCAACCAGAGTACAGGGTTTGATTCCTTCCACCTTCATTTGCTTAGTGTGTGACTCTGAGCAAGTCACTTAACCAGATAATGCTCCCAGATTGTCCCTGAAAAGAAACACTTTCCAGTCAAAAATAAGTAAATTTGACTAGTCTTTTTATTTAATAAAACCTTATGTTTTTTGTAACATAGTTCTACTTTACATTCTCTCCCCTCTTATAACACCATTTGGACTGTTGTGTTATCATATGTTTAAGTCCCTCAGTCAAAGATAAGATATGCTAGTGTTTCCTTATAGTGTCTTATATGGACTGCTCTTGTCTATAGTAAGACGTTTGTGCATTTATTTGCTCATTTTGGATATATTTCTTTCTTGCTTATAATTTGCGCTGTCATTGTTTACAACATTGATAGCTTTCCATTAAAATCAATCATAAGTTCATAGGTGTGTACTAGGCTAATGGCCCTGGGGCCTTTACAAGCCTAGCCCATAGACGTGCCCTGGCATTGTGTTGCCTGTTGTTAGTTCCCAGTGCCTCTGTCAAGTAGAGCCACTTAAGTGATCCCTGGGGTGAACTTTTTATTACCTATCCACACATCAAGATTTTGCTTGAAGAGGTCTAGTGAGGTGCTCTGTTTGACATATATGGGAAGTCTATTCCAGAGCATGGGTAGTCTCTGGGTTATGAACTTGTCCCTCCAGCATGTTCTGTTGATTGTGGTAATAAGGTTGAGGTCTCTGGAGCATGTGGTGCAAAGGGATTTCTTCTTTAGATGTAGCATTTCTAACAAAGCTGGGTCAGACATGGCTTTGCAAATCAAGCAGAGATCACCTCTTAGTAGATGTTATGAGATAGAAAATAGCTGGATTTTTTTGAGTCTGTCCATGTAGGGCATGTGTTTAAGGCCTAGGATCCTCTTCATGAGGTACTTTTGTGGCCTCTCCAACTGTTGCAGGTGTCTAGTGAGGTACATGCCAAATGGGGCATTATAATCTATGATTGGTCTAATGAGGGAAGAGTAGAGAGAGATGATGACCTCTTTCTTCCTGGATCCAAAACTCTTGGTAATGAGATGTGCCACATTGAAGGATTTTCTGACTACAGTGGCAATGTGGTGGTCAAAGGAGAGGATGCTGTCAATCTGTGTCCCCAGATCTCTTATAATGCCTTCAGTGTTCAGTGGGCTACCATCAATGTGGTAATTAGTGGGAACTGAGTTTTTCCCAAAGGGGATGACCCTGTATTTTTTGGCATTAAGCTTAAGGCCATGGTTTCAACACCAATCATTGGTCTCAGTGAGGCCTTTCTATAGGATGTCTGCATCACTTGGGGAGCTAATAATGGCTCCCAGCTTGCAGTCATCTGCGAATTTGATCAGCAAGAGTCCCTTCATGTTGGCCTGGATGTCTAAGAAGTAGATGTCAAACAGGAGAGGACCCAGGACCGATCCTTGTGGGACTCCACTTGTGACCAGTTGGCAGTCTGACTTGGAGTCTGATCAGAATAATTTCTTTGATTGCTGTTAGGTCTCCTTTATGATATCCTCTAGAAATAAAGTCTGTGTTTCATTGATCGACTCATTCACCAAGTCTCTGTTATATAAGGAGGTGTATTACCAGTGACTTGGAGAGTGCACATGTCCCAAAATAGTACACAAATGGTTAACTTTGGTTGCTCAAATATATAATGGTGACATTATTTCTTTCCTAATATGCCATTCGGCAGTCTGACTTGGAATCCATCAGAATAATTTCTTTGATTGCTGTTAGGCTTCCTTTATGATATCCTCTAGAAATATATTCTGAGCTTAACTGATCAACTCATTCACCAAGTCTTTCTTATGTAAGGAGGTGTATTACCAGTGACCTGGAGAGTGCACATGTCCCAAAATAGTAGACAAATGGTCAACATTGGTTGCTCAAATATATAATGATGACATTATTTCTTTCCTAATATACCATAACTTTGAATATGAGACTTACAAATAGTGGCCTAAGGTATCTGCTTCTCAGAAAATGATTCAAAACAAAGAAGATGAAGGTATTGGGTCAAACTTATGAAGTTAAAAAGGGGAATTGATCTTTAGTCTGTAAAGACTGACAATGTAAACATTCAAAACACCATGTATAGATTGATACTTAGAAACTCACTTTGTGGACATCTTTTGTAAACAGCTGTTGCCCTCTATATTTTGTTAACTTATGTCCCCCCTGAATTCTGGAGATTCTGTGTGTTTCCTTGGTTTTGGTGCTTGATCTTTCCTAAATCCCTCAACTGCTCATTACTGTGTTGACCAGAAGTAATCCTTCAATAGTCTGGCCACTGGATCCTTGGGGAATCAACCTCTGTGGTATTTCATTTGTAAAACAGCCGTCTTGCAGACAGCAGTTAGTCAGAATCCTTAACAGGGGAGAGGCTAATGTGATATCATGATCTTACAAGTCCCATGTAATTTCAGGCAATGACAGGCGAGTCATCTAGTATCCACCAGAGGGAGTACTTGGAAAGGGTTTTCCAAACCCTCAGCCCTGGGCAAGACAGCTGGATGTCTTCTGAGTCATCCTCTTTCCTATCCAACCATATGAGCAAGTCAAGTCTGCTCCTGAACTCAGGTCACCAGCATATGTTCATTTTCTGTGCCCTTGGACAGCCATAGTTACTGCCCTGTTTATATTCTACAGTATAATTTGTCTGAGCACATTAACTGGAACATAATTTTATTATACTTAGATTATGTTATCAGGCAATGTGAAAATTGTATACAGAAGGAGAAGAACGGCTAGCTATTCAATCCATGTGGCAATATGGGCTGTAGTAGGAGATAACGAAGTGGTAATAAAGGAAGGAAAAAGAAAATGAATGAGAATATTGACAAAACAGATAACTAAAAGTGAGGTGTTAATGAAATTAAGGTGTTATGTGAACTCATAATATTATGAGGCTTTCTTATAAGTTATTGGCACACTGGTGGATAAATGTAAGCAAAAATCTAAGAAAATATATTTAGAAGATAAAAGACATCAAAGCAAGTTAAGAAAGCATGGGCATGATGTGATTTTGAAAAGACATGAGGATTTACTGAAAAACAGAAAGAGGCTTAAGAGAAATAAGGAACAGATTGAACATTTAATGTATATACAAAGATGTTTAGAAGAATAACAGACACAGTTACGCATTTTTAAGTAAGAGGATAAAGAATTGCTCAAAAGCCAACTTTGCACTTCTCAGGACTGAGGTGGAATCCTTCAAAGCTCCTGGGCAAGAGGATAATACAGCCCAATCTGCAGAATCCTTTACAAATGCATTCTATGAGCACCTGCAGGAATGCATGGATCGTGCTATCCCAAATAAAACCAAGACTCACTCCTCCAAAATCAGGAGACCGGTCTGGTGGACCCCGACCATAAATAAGCTATACAACAGAAAGAGGAAGCTACTACATGACAGAGCAAAATCCCAAAAAGGGAAGGCATCTCTGATCAGTATTAGCAAGAAACTTCGATCCCTCATAAAATCATCAAAGGCCAGTTTCAAAAGAAAAATTGCCCTAGACACTAAAGATAATCACAAGGCCTTCTTTAGTTATGTCAGGAACATGGGCGGAAACTCCCAGATATGCTCTGAATTGTTGCATATACAAAATATACCGAACCTACAGACATAGCCAACATCCTGGCAGACAGATTCAGTGCAAACTCCCCCCCTTCCCCCCCAAAGGAGCAAATGCCTATCCCAACTGAATGTAACCTCCCTGACATCACAGATGCACAGGTGAAAGCTGCCCGCTCCAAAGCAAAAAACACAGCATCTATGGGACCGGACAGTGTCCCAGGCTGTGTCTTACATGAGTACCAAAAAGAAATGAACCCTCACATTAAGTCACTGTTCAAACTTAGCCTTACTACAGGATATGTACCCAAAGAATGACGTACAGCTACAGTGGTCCCACTCCACAAAGGTGGTGCCACAACAGACCCTGGAAACTATCACCCCATAAGCCTGACTAGTCTGGTCTGTAAAGCTATGGAGCGTATTATCATGGAACTCATAAACAAAGGCATTGGGAGCCTCCAGACACTGGACCCTACGCAATTCGGCCTTGTTAAGGGCAGATCTTGCCTCTTATACCTAGTTAATTTCTTTGAAACAGTTACCAAAGCCATAGATGAGGGCAAGATAGTCCACACAGCCTACCTGGACCTCGCAAAAGCCTTCGACACAATACCCCACTCGGGCATCATAAATAAGCTCACCAGCTTAAATATCAACCTCTATATCACAAGATGGGTTGCAAACTGGCTCAGAGATAAAACCCACATGGTCAGAATCGCAGGTGCTATGTCCGAATCCAAACCAGTTACAAGTGACGTCCCACAGGGCTCAGTTCTGGGACCTCTCTTGTTTGGTATATACTTCTCTGAGGTTCAGGCTAACACGGGGGGATTATGGCTGACAAAGTTTGCAGATGACTGCAAACTGGGGGCCATAATAGAATCTCCAGCTGACACAAGCATCCTCCAAAAGGGTCTCACAGAGATGGATGTTTGGTGCCAGAGCCACGGCCTCAAGCTAAATGCTAAAAAGTGCATAGTCATCCCCTTTGGGAAAAACAAGGTGCCCACAAATTACCACATAGGTGGTAATCCATTAAGTACGGAAGAAATAATTAGAGATTTGGGGACCAACGTAGATAGTAATCTCTCCTTTGATAATCATGTTGCCAAAGTGGTTAGAAAGACCTTCTATACAGCCCACCTTATCACAAAAGGGTTCGCATCTAGATCAAGAGAGGTCATTGTGCCCCTCTACTCATCACTCATCAGGCCCATAATTGAATACAATGCCCCTTTTGGGATGTACCTTACCCGACACCTGCAGCAACTGGAGAGACCCCAAAAGTACCTCACCAAGAGGATCATGGGCTACAGACAGATGCCCTACGCAGTTAGGCTAAAGAAACTCTAGCTCTACTCAGATGCTTACCGCCTACTCAGAGGCGATCTGTGCCTGACATATAAAGCCATGTCCAAACCAGAATTAAGGGACATGCTCCACCTCAAGAAATCCAAATCCCTTAGAGCTACACACTCCAGGGACTTAAACCTCAGCACAGAAATAAATAGGACATGCTGGAGGGACAGAATCATATCCCAGAGGCTCCCCTCACTCTGGAACAAAATCCCAATCTATGTTAGGCAGAGCCCCTCAATGACCCTCTTCAAGAGAAATCTTGACAAGTGGATGGGAGATCATAGGTTTACCCCTGGGATCTCTTCTGTGTCCCTACTAGACAGAGGCACAGTAAACTAACCTTAAAAGGGCTATCTTCTGTAACCTACTATACAGAGGCACAGTCAACTAATCTAAATGGGTGGTGAAAGCCAAACACACTCTGGCTAGGCTTATAAATGCCCTAGGGCAGATAGCCTAGTATCAGCCTATGAACCTATGAACCTATTGCCTACTGCACTGTTTGACTGGGTTGCTTAGAGTTATTAACATGAAAAACAGCTCAGCAATAAAACAAATGGGTCTATATCACTTCATTGAACCATCACATCAACGAACAACATTTCATCAAAAATGCCATTCACAGCATTCACCACAACCCCTGCTAATTATATATATACCAGTTCATAGATTCCACTATAGTGGGGAAAGGGCAAATTTCCCGATCCTCACTGTACCGTGATCTCAATATGAACAGTTTGATGAATGGCATGTTCGATATAATTGCCTGAAAATGCCATTCAATTAATTGATTTTTTTGATGGCCTGATAGGGACCCAAAAAAAATAACCCAAAGGAGAACCTGCTCATCACAGCAGCCTATATTCATAAATGGAGACCAAGGAGTTAATGTTTAAACTTTGTATTAAAAACAAAGAATAGATTAAGTGCTTTCATTGTTACAAATTAGGACTTCTTCAGAATTGAAAAGCCACATTTATTTCAATATTTAAATATTAAAAAAATACCACATGACATACAAGCCATCTAATCAAGACTGAAATTTAAAATTAGTACTAAACTTAATGAATATTCATGCAAATACATGGATGAATGAATACTAAATGATGAGTCTCAACAAAGTACCTTAAAGGAGCCAAATCCATATATTAATTAAACTAAAAACTGTTATTGTAAATAATGCCAAAATTTAAGTAATAAATAGTATTATAAATAAATATAAATACAAATTCATATTAATCTGGAATAAAATATCCCTCAATATAATGTGCACGAATGAAAGAATATGATACTGATAAAAACTTTTAAATATTGAGTTAAACAAAAATTATTAAAAATCTATGAAACATTTAGGGCATTATAATTTAACTGCCCTCAACTTTAAAACACTATTAATTGAAATATTTTCAATCAACCCATGCAGTTTATCAGCATTAACTTTAACTGCCACTGTAATTCCTTATATTCTACAAGTGTTTCCAATGGTCCACATCATGGATTGATAGGTACGTGTTCTAAAATGATGAATTTAAAATTATTGTGAATTGGGAATAACTTAAATGTTTATAAAATGCGTTATTGTCATTGCACTTTCTTATATAATAAAAGTGCTAGCTTATCCTCTTATTTAATGGCCTTTCAGTTTTACCAACATAAAAGGTACAAGCCAATATACATCACCCCTTTGTATGTACAGTTAGCATTTTAAGCTAACATCGCATTATTCTCATGATTCTTAACGGTGTTTCCTACAAGGGTGCGATTACATTGATTACAGTGGATGCATTTATTCATATCAACACTGGACATGTTATCCACTCCTGAGTTTTAAAAATCCTTCTTCTTATTTTCAAAACTGTTTTTCAGGTTATAACCTTTCTTGTAAACAATCTGTGGGTAAATACCCAAAGTACACAACATGTCCTGATCAAACCTAAAACTACCCAAATTCTTTTGAATAATCCTCCTAATGTTGAGACAGTCAGGAAAATACTTTAGAAACAAAAGCTGAATTAAAAAAAAACTATTACCTGTGTTAGTAATGTCCAATGTGTTCTTATGAACAGTCATAAAATCTTCACCAAGTAGGACTTTAAATCTACCATGACTACCAGTCTTGACCTCAGACCTCAACTCACTAATCATTTTATGAGAATAATCTGCCATCTGAAACATGTTGGCCAAAATATCACACTGAGTCCCAAATTCTAAATCATCAGAGGCCGTTCTTACCAACCTTACAAACTGGCCTTTCAGTAAACCCCTTTTCTGATGAAAAGGATGACCAATATTAAAATATAAATATGAATTGAAGAAGGTAGGCTTCCTGTAAATATTAGATGAAAACCATTCACCTTCAACTTGTTTACTAATCAAAGCATCTAAATAATGTATTCTTTCAGAAGACTGTTGAAAAATAAACTTTAGGAATTCAGTGGTAGAGTTTATATAAAAAAATCTTCTTAATCATCTGTTGAGCTCTTTCACAGTATAAAAATGTCATCCAAAAATGGGTGTATTGGTCCAAAAAGTTCTGAAATTTGGAATTGAAAAGAAACCTTTTCTTCCAAGAAAGCATTACCATATTTGCACACACAGGAGCACAGATAACATCCATTGCAATCCATTTGCATTGTTTAAAATGCTATCCTTAAAAGTAAATATAATTATTATTGAGAACCAGTTCCATCAAGTACACAGTTGAACCTCTCTACTATTTAGGAACTGAATTGACAACATGATTTCAGAAAAAAAAATTTTTAATCCTAGCAGGTTGGGGAATCACACAAAATAAATCAAGTACATCAATGGTAATAAAGATTATTTGTTTATTATAAAAATATTTTTAATCCTACTTAAAAACTCGCACAAATCTTTAATCAGGTGGGGATATTTTATCATATACATTTTCAATTTTCGATCAAAGTATGCCACCAAATGATACATTTTAGAACACTGGGCTGCAAATATTGGTCTGAGGTGGATCTAAGACATTTTTTGTGCATGTTGGTATTCCATTATTCCAAAAATTGTAGGGGTGTAAGGTTTATCACATTTCAAGACCTTGAATTCATTATATGTAATTATATCCAGGGAAATTAAATTTTCCAGATATAGATCAATACCCTTGAAGGACAAATAAATAGCATTCTGTGAAATAGGTATGTATCGGTCTGTATCAAATAAAATATCAAACATTTTACCAGAATAATAAAAAGCATCTAATAAGACAATCCCACGAACCTTTGTCTGGTTTCATAACATGGACAGACTTGTCAGTTGACAACTATTCCTAGACAGCTTTTTCTTCCTCAGATAAATTATTGATTCTATATTTCTTGTGATGGGAATTATTGGAATAAATATCACTAATAATTTTTGCTCAAAGAGATGAACCAAGGGGTGGGATGGGGGATTATAGGTACTTTTTTCAATTATTATCTCAGTTTTCCTTACAATCTTTATTATTCATGGTGAGGGTTTAATTTAATTTCTTTAGATATAATTTAAATTTAGAAAGGCAATCTACTAAATCATATTTGACAGTTGGAATGACAGTTAAACCTTTCTGAAATAAAAGAAAATTAATATTTGTAATTTCTATACTACTATAATTAAAAACATTCCTGGTGTGGACAATGCCAGCTTCAGTAATGAAATTACCCAAAAATTCACTCAGTACTCCCAATGCCCCTTCCTGTGAGGATCTCATTGATTTCTGTAGGTTTTGGTGTTATAATAATTACTCCCCCATCTCCTCATAATTCATTTTGAAGAGGTTTGAACTTTCTTCTGTTACCTTTGACCATGAGGAAAATAAGTCACAGGTTCTTAACTCACCAAGCGAGTTGACTTGTGTAAAGGGGGAAACTCTAAAGGGTTATTAAAATCAAAATTAGAGGCATCATCATGCACTGTTTCATAATTATAATCAAAAACACTGTCATTAAAATTATTCATATTAATATGTGGATTATTTTTCAATTCCCCTTCAGGTAATGGATATACACATTTACACTCATATTCTCCACTGTCTCTTAGAATTTTCTTTTTTCTTTAGCTTTAATAGCTTCACAGTTTTTATCTATTCTAAAAAAACATATTTGTAACACTCACAAGTAATATTCAAATAATAAATCTTGCTTAAATGTTTTGTCCAAATCCTGAATGTCTTTCATTAGATTGTCAATATGTGTTCTGTTGTCTTTAACTAATAACTCATCACTTCTATCCCATGTCGGTCAAACATTTTTACCAGCTTTTGATGTAATAAAGAAACTTCAGCAATCTCTTGGGAACTTGGAGGTTCTAAGGTCCTTAGATACACTTTGAACATCAATACAAAAATTCAGATATGCATTTCCAAATTGTAAGATTAGAAGCTTACACAATTTTTTAACCAACAATTTAATCTGACCAGTAAGATTATATTCCTGGGATAAAACAACTCAATCAGCTGGCACTAACTCACAGTTAAAATTAAAATTAAAATCTCTTTGACACCAGTCTGTTATCTTAAACGTATTCAAGTCAAAAGTCCTACCATCCATTTCAGTGTTTGCACCAAGCCTTTCCCCAGTTGTCCTGCAGTTAATGCCATTAAAATTTCTTCTTCAGGTGTTGCATTACTGTATTCCTAATGATTCCCTCTTCTACTGCCTGATTAAGGAACAAATCAATATCCTTCTTAAAATTTAGTGTGGGGTCGGTAGGCATATGCATATAATCTATCTCCCTCAGCCAGATAATAATTCATATTCATAATGACCACTGCCCCACCCTTGTCAGCCGGTAAAATAACAATATTCATATTGTTTTTTTAATTCTATCAAGGCCTGTTGTTCACCAATTGTTAAATTATGACTAAGCATTCTAGATTGAGACAACTTGAAGTGCAGATCTTTGAGCTCTGCTTGCTGGAAAATTGATACATTTTTATTCATTGGGGGTGTAAATTCAGACTTCAATAACTAAAATCAGTAGATCTATGACAGGAGTCCCTAGGACCAAAAAATAATCTGAGGTTAAGTCTACGGCAAAATGCAAGAACATCATTGGCCATATCATTTTCATCACAATTGTCTAACCCCTAGCATTATATGCATATGCCTATTGACCCCACACTAAATTTTAAGAAGGATATTGATTTGTTCCTTAAACAGGCAGTAGAAGGAGAAATCATCAGGAATACAGTAATGCACCACCTGATGGTGAGTGACCCTCAGAAACAGATTTTGTAGTTATTGCCAAAAATACACAAAACCCTGTATAAACCTCCAGGTAGGCCTATTGTTTCAGGCATAGGATCTTTGACAGAACCATTGTTTGTATTTTGACACAATATTTGAAGCCATTGTTGCATCTAATACGAGCCAGGATACAGGACACAACACAATTTTTAAAGATCATATCGGACACACAATTGGAAACAACATGGTTATTTTATAGCGTGGATGTGAAGGTTCTGTATACCAATATTTCCCACTGGGCGAGCCTGCAGGCACTTCAATATTGGTTAGAGAGGGCTAACATATATCCGACGGGTTTTAACACACTTTTGGTGTGTATGGCTGAACATGTCCTATCCAAAAATGTTTTTTTTATTTTCAAGGGGAGTGTTACTGTTGCTTCATTTGCCCCCATTTATGCTGACCTGTTTATGGTATATCTTGAGGAATATCTGATATATAATGATACCCATAACATTTATCTGAATGACATTGATATTTGGAGGAGATTTTTAGATGATTGTTGGTTAGTGTGGTGAACGGACAGGCAATACATGTTGGAGTTTGTAGAGTACTTAAATGACAACAAGTGGGGATAGAATTCACATTGAATTGTGAAACTCAACAAATCAACTTTCTGGATGTTATGATTATAAGGAATCCAGATGCCACACTTAGAACTCAGGTTTTCAGGAAATATCCCCAATATAATAAGTTGTTATTTGCCTCTGGTCTGCACCCATACCATATCATATCATCAGAAATATACCCAAATCTCAATTTTTTTTGCATTAAAAGAATATGTTCAACACAAGAGGATTTCATCTCTTTTCAGCAGGACCTGACCTATAGGATTCAGGCCAGGGGTTACAAACAACAAGACATTATGTCTGCCAGTAATTGGGCTTCCAAACAAGAGAGAACACAGTTGTTAGAATATAAGGATAAAACCCAGGAAGACAACTCAGATACCATTAGGTCTGTCATGACTTGTGTGGAATGTTAATGTAATTAGGGATGTGATGGCTAAAAACTGGAACATACTAATGGCTAATGAGGAATTTCATCAGAGCCTTGGTCCAAAATGCAAATTCTCCTTTTGGAGGGGCAAGACTCTGGTATTTTATTTTTCACACTATAACCATGATTGTACCAGTGGATTTTCTAGTCATCAATTGACTATTACTGGGGACAAATTACTGGGTTCATTCTCATGTGGTCATTGCACATTTTGTAAGCATATGCACAAGTCTAAACAATTTTCTAGTAAAAACACAAGTCAAGTCTATGACATAAGATTCTTTGAAAATTATGGAACTGGTTGGATTATATACTTGGCCACCTGCACTTGCTCAGCATTTTACATAGGTCAAACTTCCTGTCCCCTGTTTATTCGCATGTCTGAACACCTAAGTGATATACGCAATAAACGATTAACCAATGCCCTATACAGACACTGCACTTCCCATATCACTGCAAAAATTTGTTTTATAATTATTGACAAAATCCAGGAGGACAGAAGTAAAAAAACAGGCTGGCACTCCATTCTAAATAAAAAGGAGAAATATTGGATCGTTAAATTAAGGGTTTTTTTTCCCCCATGGACGTAATGATCATTTATAAACTAATGTATTAGGATTTGGTCCTTACAGGATGTGACTTAACAGAAAGATGGGTTTATTGGTTTATTGATTTATTGATTTATTTATTTTTATATAAATAGCTATGTGTTGGATCTACTGACATGTTATTCTATCACCAAAAAAGGCAAGTATGCCGAAACCGGTATGATGTTGGTGATATTACTTATTTATAGTTAAATAATCTATATGTGTGCTTACTACACTTTGGTGCTGGCTGTTTGTTTTGAACTTTTGAATTGAAGTTTGGCCATTTGCACCTGCTGTACTTGTGAGCGTTCTTTTGGTGATCAAGCAGAGACACAGCAGTCAGCTTTCTATGTAGATGGTGTATCAGTGATTAGTGAAAGAGTTGATGCAGTGAATTTATTGGCAAAGAGGAAGTATTTTGTACTGTCTGGATCAATGGTAAATCCACCGAGCTGAAAGCAGACACTGGTTCAAAGTGCAATGTTATATCAGCAGACATATTTGCTAAAGTGAGAGCTAATGAACAACTCAGTGAGGCCAGTAGTGTAAAACTTGTTGCTTATGGAGGTGAATAAATTCAAACTGAAGACTCAGTGATACTTTCATGTTATTTGTCCAAGAATGGTTACATCTTGTATTCTATGCAGTCTGAAGGCCAGTACCGCCTTTATTGGGTCTGAAAGATAGTTTGAGAATGAATCTGCTTTCTTTTACCAAATAAGTTCATCACATAAGTGCATCTCTGAGTTTTAATTTTTCTGAAGCCATTTTCTCAGAGTATGCTGATGTTTTCGATAAAAAGTTGGGCAAACTTCCAATAGTCCATTCTATGAAGTTAGACACAAATGTCATTCTGGTGGTCAGGCTGGCAAGAAAAGTTCCTATAGCTATGCAGAATAAAGTCAAGGCTCATTTGGATAAAATGGTGCAGCAAGGCGTGATTTGTCTAGTAATGTAACCAACTGAATGGTTGTTGTCTATGGTAGCAGCTCATAAAAAAGAATCAAATGAAATCAGAATATGTATTGACCCAAGAGATTTGAACAAAGCATTGAAGATACCATATCATCCAATGCACACAATCAAAGACGTTGCAGCTGTAATACCGAATGCCACTGTTTTCTCTGTCTTGGATGCAAAAAATTCATTTTGGCAAGTGAGGCTTGATCGCAAATCCTCATAACTAACCACTTTTGGTACCCTATTTGGCAGATACAGATTCCTAAGCATGCCATTTGGAATAAATTCTGCAAGTGAAGTCTTTCAGCAGGCAACGAAGCAAATTTTTTGTGTTATCCTTTTGCCATAATAGTAGATGATTTACTGGTTGGAGGCAATGGTGAAGCTGAGTATGACAGAAACCTAAAGAGAGTTCTAGATAGAGCATGCAAAGTAAACTTGAAGCTCAACCCTCTGAAGTGCAAATTCATCCTTCCAGAAGTTACATATGTAGGTCATTTATTTACCAGTACTGGTTTGAGACCAGATCCGACCAAACAAGCAGCTGTTCTTGAGATGTCAGCACCAATGTCCAAGCTGTTTTCTAGGCATGGTTAACTATTTAGGCAAGTTCATACCAGACTTGTGAGTTGATAACACCTTTAAGAGAGCTAACATGCAAAAATGTCGCATAGTCATTGCTGGAACACCACCAGAAGGCATTTGAAGATCTCAAGCAAAAAATTGCCACCCCACCTACATTAAGATATTGTGATATGAGCAAACCAGTTACTTTTTCCTGTGATGCTTCAAAATTTGGTCTAGCTGCAGTTATTCTTCAAGAGGGCAGCCCAGTAGCCTACACATCTAGAACACTTACCCAAACTGAGATGCAGTATTCTCAGACTGAGAAAGAACTTTTGGCAATAGTATTTGCATGTTCCAAATTTCATGATTATATTTATGGTCAAGCTATTCAGATTGAAACTGATCAGCAACCTCTCGTTACTATTCTCAAAAAGCCTATGCATTCAGCTCCAGCGGGATTACAAAGAATGATGCTCAAATTACAGAAGTACTACTTCCAAATGGTCTATACAAAAGGCAAACTACACTACCTGACTGATACCCTATCCAGATCACCCAGAAATACAATGGAACAGCTTAATGCACAGAATTTTGATTTTGATGTGATGGCAGTGCAGAATTTTTCTACCAATAGGCTTGATGAGTTAAGAGATCACACTAAGACTGATCCAGTTTTGCAAAAGCTCAACCACTGCATCAATGTTGGATGGCCGTCAAAGCAATCTAGTGTACCACCTGAAGTGCAAACCTATTTTCCTTACAGAGATGAGATGCTGATGGAAGATGGCATTATTTTCAAAGGTCCTAAAATTGTTGTTCCTGCTTCCTTACAACAAGAATACATCCAGATTTTGCATCGTGGTCACCCGGGGTTCCGCATCCATTAAGAGAAGAGTGAGAGAATTAGTATTTTGGCCGTCATTACTGAGAGACATTGATAAAGTACTTTCCTCTTGTTCAGTATGCAATAGTACTAAACCACATCTGCAAAAAGAACCACTTCAACTAAGTCTAGTCCCAGAACTACCTTGGTCGACAGTAGCCACTGATATCTTCAAGTGGAACAATCAACACTACTTAGTATTGGTAGACTCTTATTCAGACTGGTTTGAAATTGACTTTACATCAACCACTGTTGTTACTAAGTTGAAACATCATTTCTCAGTCCATGGTAGTCCACACAAAGTTACCTCTGACAATGGTGCTCAATTTACTAGCCAGTTGTTTCAGAAATTTGTAAGAGAATGGGACTTTGTACATGTCACAAGTAGTCCTGAATATCCTCAGTCAAATGGTCTAGCTGAAAGAACAGTACAGAGTGCAAAGCAATTACTTGATAGGTCAAAGTGTGACAATACTGATGTCTTTTTGAATTTAATCTAAAAAAACATACCAGTCTAATAAGGAACGTAATGTCTAGATATAATGTGTGCATCTATTAATTAATTGTGTGAAACCATATAAGTTCAAGCTAGAGATTATGCCCATCCAATTGATATTGACATCACCTTATAGTATTTTTTTCTTGTAGAATTGTTATGGATATCCAATATAGGATATCACCCAGCATAAATATATTGTTGCCAGGAGGGATGTACATGATGGTAATACATATTTCTTTATATTCTTCTATTTTCAGGAAAGTAATAAGAAGCTCTGCTGAACTGAATTTTTGTACTGGTTTGTTGTAGGGGAAATGTGGTAGTTGTTGGGAAATATTAAAATAATGCCACCATCTTTACTCTTTATACAGTCATTATGAATTATATTATAGCTGGGGATTGTAATTTCAGAGTTGATTATGTTGTGTTTAAGACAGGTTTCAATTACAGCGAGAAACTCAGGTTTGTGTTGGGTAACACAATCATGTAGTTCAGTAGTTTTATTTTTTAGCTTCTAATATTTCTGATGGCAAAAGATAGATTACAGGGATTGGAGACTGATCAATGTGGGTTTAGAGTAGTACATGGAAGAGAATTTTTTTTATGTCATTTGTAATCGGTGGGGCCAGGATTAGGGTGAATGTCTCCTCTTTGAAGGATTTTAGTGTATTGGAGTATTATCGATTCATGTTTTTAGATTGACTATATATAAATAATGAATGTTTTTGATGCTTTTCATTATACTCAACTAGTATCACTTGTTTGTGTGATTCAATAAAAGATATTCCATTTTAACTTAACTGTGGACTTCCTACTATTTTCTATTTTATTATTTTGTAGTATGTATTTTACATTTTCTATTTTATTATTTTGTAGTATGTATTTTATAGTTCGATTTTTATATATGTACTAGTGCATAATAATTCAAGGAGTAAACTTCACACCGTCTGTACTGTAAAGTTTCTTGTTTTTGTTTTATTTTGACCCAGTAAAGGCTGCATACTGGGTTTTCCAAGACTTTGAGGGATACCACAGATTTTTCTTTTTGCAATTTTAAGTTACATCCTTACATTGAATAATACTTATTATCAATGAATATATTCTCTACGTCGCTCATATGAACAACATAAAACATATGGCAATATATTTAATTTACATAATGGCAAGGATTTCCCACTTTTTTAAAGATATCTACCTCCCAAGGGCAGAGATTCAGGTTTGTATCTCCCACCTCTCAGTCTACACATGCAAGGGCGGCTCACACATCATATGAATGAAAAGCACGTATAATGTGAATGATAAACTAGAGGATGTAAAGAAATAGAGTGATGTTAAATGAAAAGTTTCTTAAATATCCAGGATCTTCATCACAGAGGCATAAAAACCCTGACTATGATCCAGATAACTGGCATTTCTTTGGTGGATCAAATGATGGAAAAGCCAGGCAGGAGAGGCTAGGAGTAAGAAGCAAATGTTGGCTCACCGACTCTTGCGAAGAACTGGTGGTCTAGTGATTATTTCAGTGCATACAAGTAAAGGCTTGTAGATGAAACAGCAGTAACCAGAGGCATAGTTTCAGCTTATCCTTCATTAATGTGTGGGTAGTGGCATTTATATCCAGGCAGACGGTATAGTGGCACTTTATGGTGAGAAAGGCACCTATATATCAGCTATCATGGAGTGGGCTTAGGACTTATTACTAAAACCTTTGATGGTTTTGGGAATAAAGGTCTTTGCAATTAGTAGTTATCCTGTGGAGAATTAATAGGCTGATTGATTGTGTAAGACTGATAACTGTCAGGAAGCAGGGTGCGAGGACAGAAAGCATACAAAAAAGTTCCATAAATCCCAACTTTTGGGTAACAAAGCATATCCTGTAGTATAACTAAAGTATTAGAGTTCTGCAATAATTATTTTTTAAAAGATGTCTCCTCTTTTTGAACTGGACTTTAAAATGTGCTAATTATAGACAGAGCTTGCCTAATCAAGATTTTCTAATCAGAAATGCTGCTGTGACTGTCAGGTTATAATACTTAAAACTGTCTGTGTGGTAGACTGCCCAGATGTGGCAGCAGATTCTATGCTTTCCATTCTGTCTCAGCAGGTCTCACATTCAGTCACAAAAAACAGGCAGGAAATGCATGACTTAGATTCATATAGATCTGACTGACTGAAGCTGACAGAAACACAAACGGGTAAGGTGTTATATGCCTTTCAGTGCTGTCACTGTAAACCAGTCAGTCATGCCCCTTCAATACTCATTAAGTAAAAGACATCAGTAGTTCCAAGGTATGTATTGTTATAGGCCTATCAAACAAAAAATGTAGTACCAGTTTTAGACACCTTTAGTAGTAGAATTAAGATGTACTGCTGAGTAAACTGCTTCTGATTATAGTAAACTGTGCCTTGCATTAGACAGTGGAAATCATGACAGATATGTTACATTCACTCTGATGAGACATCTGCTGTCCAGCATGAATAATGTATATTGACGGGACTTTTATATTAAGACTGACATTTTTTTCTCATTTGTATATGCACCATATTAGATACATCTCCATGTTACCAGGTGTATCAGCAGGACAACTGTAAGCTGCATCAGAGTGCCAAAGGCTATAAAATCTGTATGTCCACAACTGGTCTCTAACTTAGTAATGGCATACTTTGAAAAGTCAAAGCAAATGCCAATAAATTCCAAGGTGATGAGAACAGAAGCATTTTTTTTCTTCCAACCTAAGTCAAGACATTTTGTTTATCATGCAAAATGAGCTACACAAACTACATTATTTATTACAGGTAACAGCATTCATCTTTATTAGGGCCAAGTTTGCTCCCCTAACTGATTATTACATTTATTTATTTTTATTGGCAACTTTCCAGTCTGCATGACAAATTTGTAGTATCACTTGTTATTAGAAAATGCATATGAGGCTTTGAAGGACATTATGAAAATCAATTATTAAATCACTTTATTCATTTTGCAACTGTATTTTGAGGAACTGGTATGGTGCCATACCTAGAAAATGTTATATGGCAGTGTTGCTAAAATGGGGTACAGAATTTTTAATATCCTTTAGAAATTGGCCTTTTATAACAAGGATATTACTTTAGCTCCTAAGAATAAAATACAACAAAAATGAATTAAAAATATCCAGCTATATCTGGCATTTATCCATGTACAGTATAGTTAAACACCATAAAACATATAGTAATTATATATTTTTTAATGGAAAGCTGATCTTTTCTGTTCATGCTTACAGTCTAAATCAATTGTTGCTAGTTTTTTAAGCGTCATTTTTGATTGCCTTTGTGAACATGGAATAACACAGGTTTGGGTCTTTGCATCACAATGTAGTGCATTATGTGTCTGATGATTTATAGCATGGATTCAATAGTGACGCATGCAACGCCCCTAAGAGGGACATAATCTCCCCCTGCACCAAAGCTGTGTATATCTCACAATCACTCAAACTGTATTGGTGCTTAAAGCCTTGCTGGGATGTTTAAGGAAGTAGTGATAGTGCTTAGACACTCCTGTATTATTCTCCTGCAGCAAACATCACATTTTAGACAGACTATAACAATCCTTTCAGGCACACAAAGCCTGTACTTTGGAACAAAGTCTCTGCTGCTGTTCAGTAATTGTATTATTTGGAGTGTCAAGCCCATATTTAGTGCTCTTCATGCATGCATGTATCATTGCAATGGACTCAACACTAGCTAATATGTATTACCCACACTAAACATGTCTGTCTCCCTTGATCTGAACTGTAATCTATAGGCTGTGTCTTGTTTCAACACCTGGGTATTAGTTGAAATTTTGCATTTTGTATATATGTTGTAGTTTCATATTCTTTTACAGCTCCACAAAAAATGCATACATTATATGCATCAGTGGGAATACTTATTCACCATGCTTCAAAGTCATTCTACTTTTTTAGCCTGACTCACACACATTTTCAATTAACACTTACAAAACTGCCTTGTTATCACTTCAGAATCTCAAACCAGTATGTTTATCATGTATACCCACTCCACCCCGCACCATACCAAACATCTCCAATTTCAGCATTTTTCTACCCTTATAAGACTGCTCACATTATCAGAGGCTTATAGTCTGGTCTGGTTTCTGTATTTTCAGTAAGCTTTTTTTGTATACTCCCGTAATGTGGCATATCTCATGTCTTCATTTTTCCTTTATGCCTTCGACCTGATCTCCCTAAAATATTCTCACCTGGCCCATTATTTCTCCACCACTATTTATTGAACCATTTATTCTGAGTGACATTATTTGCATTTTATGGTGCTCACACTTGAATCAGAGAAGTCTATTATTTTAGAATGTTGTCATTAACATGCACACCAAACTCATTACCATGCAATATATTCAGGTCTGTGGTGGTTGCAAAGGTAAGAGTCAGCCCTTAACTTGTATCGTCACTGAAAGAAGTGATCATTTCACATAAGCTCTTTGCATTTCCTTTGCTGCGTCTGATGTATCTGATTATTACTAGATTAGTTTCGAAGACATGACCTTGTCAGCATCTTCCAGTCTTACACACCTTTACTATTTGCCTTCACTCTCACCTTTTAGTATTATGGCCTCCTATACTCCCCACTGTCAGACAGATATTTGTGGTATTATAAAATAGTATATCATCATTCATGCACCCCTCCTGCCAAAAAAATAGGCAGTAAAAATTTCAAAAGCATACAGTTTGACTGTTTTGATTTTTCTATTTTCTGTTTTCTTCTTGCTGCATTTTTTATTATCCCTGCATCTGATTACTACATCTTCTTGATTTCTCAAATAAAATATTATACAATGACATTGCTATTCCAGTTTTTTTCTTTTCCATCAGGTTGTTTTGAGTCAGTTCTAACTATCTGTTTCTTGTCTTTTCTGGTTGCCACTGCTTTTCCTTGCTTTTGCTAATAAGTTAAACTGTACTAATTTATTTCGGTAACTTACAACTTCATACTTACACTACCGAAGGAATAAAAGCTATTTTACACATTTTCACTATGATAATGAAATGCATCCCCACCATCCTTTGGTCAGTCTGTGGAATGAGACCATCCCATCCAGATTTCCTGCTATGACCTGCTACTAAGCAACACTGTGTAGCATTATTCATCCTATGCATGATATTGAGACTTTGTCTTCCTCATGTGCTTTATGCTTTTCATGTTATTATTGCCAACACGTAATAGAAAACAGTCTTCTTTGAACTCTCTCCTTTTAATGTTTCAGTACATAACCAAATTGATACATACTTATGGTAAACTTTGGCACATACACATATGATGGGAAATCATACTTGTGTCATAAAGCACAGCAGTCTCAGTGCTATTACACACATTAAGATTGGCATACATGATATATGAATTCCGAGTAGACATCCATTTACAAAAATGGAAAGTTTAATGTTATGTAATGATTGCAGAAAACAGATTTTATATGCTATTCTGTACTAAAAGCTAATTTGTGCTGCTTGGAATTGATCCCACATGCATCTACACTGATCAAGAGCTATTGGTGCAGGCATGTGTGCTTGACATATAGGTGAGGTATACCTGCTCAGTTGTTTGTGTGTCTCAAGCTCATATGGACTGATACCCTCATATTTGGTAAAATTAACTAAATTTCAGATGTGCTATAATATTGCTTGCATTCATACCTGAGCTATACTTACCTCGTGCCTCTCTGAGGTGTGCCCATCATTCCTGATGTGTTTTCCTGTTTTTAGCTGTGTCTTGAGCATCTGTAAACAACACAAAACAGAAAAATAAGAAGAATAATGAAAAAGTTTATTTTCTGGCCAATCCATGGTATTTTATTGGCTGGTGTTGGGTCACTATACTTGCATAACTCAGGGTCGTCTACAGTTGCAAATTGCCTTCATGCCACTACATGGTGATGACATTGGTCACCACTGTTAAAATGCCAGTTACACTGGTGACAGCCTTGACCAAGTTATTCCAATCCCCAGCCTTGTCCTGGGACCCAGCATAGTCTTCCGGCAGAAGCATACAGTTGTAACACCTTTTCCACGGTGTGCAACAAGGATCCTGCACTCCACCTGATACCACCTTTGGGCTCTAAATGGACCACTACCCTTATCTTCACCTGCCATGTCTTCCAAAGGAAGCCTAGAAACATTGCAGTGAATTGGTGCCTGATTCAGATTTTACATGTACCAGCATACACACAACAATGGACAAAAATAGTCTGGTGGAGAAATTGGGTATCAATTGCTTCAAAATACACTGCAGGTGTGAACTGTTCCTGTGAGACTTGGCCATGTGTGATGCTCAGTGCATTTACGAATGTTCCACTGTGAACTCCTCAAGTGTTTTTTGATGATGATATCTGATTTACATTTCAAAGAATATATTGTAAGCTCTGGACGTGATATCTGTTATGGTGGATGGTAATCATGCATATAGTCTTACAACACATTGATACGATATGACGTAGAATCTAAGATGCTGATAATAATCAGTGTTGGTAAGAGATAAAATTATATAAATTGGGCCATCATGTGTTGGTGGGACATGGAGTTTACAAATTTTGATTGATAGCCCATGAGAGCTGAACCCATGAGAAGAAAGAAGGATAAATTGCTAACTTATGTTCATTAACTATTAATCCCACAACAGAACTAACATTTTGAGTTTGTGAGATGAGATGTAAGAATTTCAACACAAGTGGAGCTCTAATTTGGACAAGCCTGTATGTGTTTGACTTTCACCTGTTATGTTACTGGAGTTATATATAGAAGAAAGTATTTAATGCTGTAAATCAAGTTCCTATGCATTGATTTGAATGAATTGAGTAAAACGCATTGGAATCGGAGCCATACATAATTTATATGACATGCTGTCCTTCATACCTACTAACGATATTTGCATTGAGTCATATTTTTTAAATAACATTGTAAACATTAGACATATGGGAATGTAGTTTAAATTAACTGTGATCATTGCTACACTTAACATAATTTGCAAGAGTTAACTTATTTAGAAATCATTACACAGGGTTGTGTTGTACATTTAATTTTTCTATTTTTTGCAATTTTCCTTCATGTTAAGTTCCTAATAAAAAGTCTATGATGATAGTTATTCTGAAATCCTCAATAAACTACCTGTAATTGGGATTTGAACCCTGTATCATCTCCACTGTTTGTCCAAATTTTCAGCATTACCAGCTTGAGCCACAGATAAAGGTGTATAACAGGTGTACTTTCTTCACTCATTACTGTCCAGAGTGCTGATGGTACCCAATGATACCAGTCTCATTTGTATTACTGATGGCAGGCCAAATTAATTTTTTGAAATTCCCCTTCAGACATGAACTATCTCTCACTGATAGTACCCCTGAAAATTAACAATGAGCAATGGCAAGTGTCACACAAAGAGAGAAGCAAAGGAAAAAAATATATGTAGAAATTAATCCAGTACCTATGGCATTACACCGCCACATGATAACTTGCATTTCTTTGACATATCATCAGGCCTTCATATAATTACATGTCTTGAGGAAAGGGCCACACACAGGAGATTACATAAACTCATTTTGTACATATACACGTCAAATGTACATCTTTTCAAAGGAAATGTACTGCTGTCATAATTATTTCTTCAAACATTTAGCAAATATTCTGGAGAAAATAATCATATTTCCACAGTTATTCTATTATTAAATTTATTCCCTCACTCTTTAGTAAATTTCATATTTGATAGATTCTGCATATAAAATCTGTTATTAGCAATACCAATAGTTCAGTTTCCAACAAGAAAACATTTGTGTAACTGTGAGTAATACATTCAAAACATCAAAAGCTGGAGTCAAACCTTGCATTATTGTTGCTGTTACTTATATATTAGTACATTCACTCATTGAACCAGAGAGAGAGTTACATGACAGGCGTTTTCCAGTAATAATTATTGTTTAAATTACACATATGCAAGTGTACTTTAAATTAAGAATCTCAGGAAGGAGGCAGAAGTGAATCTCCACACTTTAGTAAATAGAAAACTGAGAGCTTTTATCCAGATGAGCTGGACTTCTTCAGAATAAAAAACATAAAAACTGGCGCTCCTTTTATACAACATGAAAAATCATGTTCCTGATCAATTAAATAATTAAAATCTTAAAGCCAACCCAATATTTAAACATAATAACTGCATGGTATAAATAACAACCCCATACAAATAAACATATAAAACCAATAATAAAAAACCTTAGTTTTTTTGAAAAAATACACATCCAGGCTGTTAGTCTGATGAGAACAAAAGGTGAATAAACAAATATATAAATACACTATGTTATCATACATCCCATAAAAATACACAATAACCATACAACTGACTTGCTAGGCATTCAGAATATTAAAACCACATTGAAAACAAAACTGTAAAACTTGAGCTAGGTCAAACTAAAAAGACCTACAGGGCAAACGCAGCTTTAAGTCTCAAAATAGTAGCTAAAGAAATATGCTCATTGAGACCTGGTGGTTCTATAACATAACATCTAATTTGCTACCTAAGTTCTTTGAATTCTAAAAAAAAATCATCTGATGATCTGCCCCTAGGACCAATGTCCACTTCATCTATGACACAAAATTTAAAATGATGGTTGGTGTGTTTAAAAATGTGTTTACTAAGGACATTTTTGTCCTGCTTTTGTATATCATATTGATGTTGGTAAACTCTACTCTTAAAGCCCTTTTAGTATTTCTTGTATAGAAACTCTCACACAGTTGGCATCTTGGAACATATACTACCACTTTAGTATAACAATAATATTTATGCATAAGCTTAATGATCCCGAATTTAGGGATCCAAATTTTATTCCCTTCTAAAATAAATTTACATTGGGGCAGTATCCACATTTTAACATACACCCCTTTTTAAACATAGAGTGAGGTCTTTCTAAAAGCATTTTGAGACTAACATCTTGTTTGTACACAATCCTTGTTTTTTCTCCTATAATGTCAATACATTCCTGATCTATTCTAAACAAATTCCAGTTTCTTTGAATAATATTCTGAATATCAAAATATTATAAACTATAGGGAAGAAGAAGGCCCCTCTCAAAAGAATCTTCACCTTCCATTCCACATTGATTTTTACCTCTATGTATGTTGGTACCACCTGTACCAGCCCCTAAAAGTAGTTTGTAAACACCACTTTCCCTCTTTATATGACTTCTAAAATAATGACTTGAACAAAGTTCTTGGGGTAATCTCTCTTTCCTAACATACCTTCTAATTTTACACATTCCTCCAAAAAAGTATGGTCTTCTGAAACCATTCTGGCAAGTCTCACACATTGCCCCTTAACCAGAGATTTATTTTGGTGAAGGGAATCCCAGCAATCAAAATGGAAAAGGGAGTTAGAATAAGTGGGCTGCCTGAACAAAGTTGATTCAAAATGATGGGTATGACCATTCTTATATAGGCTGACATCTAAATAATTTTCTCTGAATGAATTTCCATAGTGAATCTCAAAAAGTGAGTGGTAGAATTCAAGTAATGGAAAAATTCATCCGACGTACTCTGTCTTTCCAAAGTAAAATAATATCGTCCAGATAACACCCATACAGGACCCAAGAATCTTTGAACTCTGAGGAAAAAACAAACCTTTTTTCCCATTGAGCAAGCACAATGTTTGCAAATAGGAGGGCACACACTGCCCCCATAGCTACCCCCTGTGTCTGTTTAAATAGCTGATTTTTGAAGACCAGAAAATTGTTATCCAGGACCACCTCCATAACTGTCCTGATAATGGTAGCTTTTGAAAAACCCAAACTAGATTCCTCAATCAGGAACCCATAAAACCAATCAAGTCCTACCTGGTGGGGAATCAGTGAATATAAATCACAGACATCAATTGTAACAAGGATAAAGTGATACATATAAACCTCTTTAGTGACTTTGGAAAGAAAATCCCAATAGTATTTAAATAAGTAATTGAGTTTATCCAAAATTCCCTTAGTGTGTTGATCAATGAATTTTGCCATAGGAAAAGTAATGGATGCCTTTGCATTAATGATAGGATGCAAAGGGGGATCATCTAGGTTTTATGGATCTTTGGTATACCAAATATAGTTGGTATCATAGGGTGAGTCACTTTAAGAAAATTATATTCCTCTAAAGTAATTTGTTGGTTCAAAACCATATCTTCCAACATCAGATCAATGTTTCTATAAGCAATATTAAGTTTGTTTCTAGAAATTTCCTCATATGGGTCAGTGTACAACATAGGCAACATCTTATTAATGAAATCATTAATGCTCGTCATGACCATGCCCCCAGCCTTATCTGCTTTCATTACCTTATCCAGTCATCAAAAATGATGTCCTTAAGAAGCTGTTCCTCATTTTCAGATAAATTATAATTCCTGAAATAATCTGGTAGTCCCTTACCCAGTTTCCTGATGTTCCATTCACCCATTTTTTTCAAAAATGTTGACAACAGGATGCATGAGTGGTTAAAGATACTTGCTCTACTCTTATGTGGATTAACATGCACAAGACTATCTTTAAATAAGAAGTCCAAACTCAGTTTCCTACTAAAAAGTTTAAGCTGCATAATAATTTCTTCTATATTTGCTTTTCTTGCTGGGATAAAAGTCAATCCCTTCTCAAGAAGATCCACCCATTCCCTAGAAAGTAATGAATCACTGTATTTTGAAATCACCTTTTGAATTATAAATAATTGCACAACTCTCGATGTTATGATCTAATTTAGAGGGTAACATTTTCTCCCTCTCCCTTTCCCTCTATCCCTCCCCCTCTGTACAAGTACTTGCTCCTGTAGTCAGTGCTTCCCTCTCCTCAGGTTCCTCTCTCTGATCTATTAACCTCTGAGATCTCCTTAGGGGGGCACACCCTAAAGGGATAGTGTCAATTCTTTGTTCTTGTTCAACAATGTCATTATCTTTCAAATCATGGTTACTACTGTCTGTACCATTAACCAAAATTTTGTGGTTCTCGGAATTAATAAAAGGGGGACCGGGGTAAGCATGCTCATTTCCATAATCCCTTTCATTCCTAAGTAATGTTTTCCACTTTTTTACTTTTCATTTTGTTAATACTTTTGTCAGCACAGGAAAAAAAACATTTTCAAATTCATTAGCTTTACTTGCAAACAACAAATCCACCTGGATACTTTCATCAAGTCTAGTAATTTCATTACTCAAATTACACAATTTCCTATCATTGTCTTGTACTAAAACAGTTAAAACTTCACATCCAGGTCTGTTAAACAAAGGTATTAATTCACAATGTAATGGTGTATCCTTAATAAACCAGTGGAATACATAGGTTCATAGGTGTGCACTAGGCTAATGGCCCTGGAGCCTTTACAAGCCTAGCCCATAGCAGTGCCCTGGCATTGTGCCACTCGATGTTAGTTCCCAGTGCCTCTATCAAGTAGAGCTACTGGAGTGATCCCCCAAGGTGAACTTTTTATTACCCATCCACTCATCAAGATTTCTCTTGAAGAGGGACAGCGAGGTGCTCTGCTTGACATGTATGGGGAGTCTATTCCAGAGCATGGGCAGTTTCTGGGTGAGGAACCTGTCCCTCCAGCATGTTCTGTTGATTGTGGTAATGAGGTTGAGGTCTCTGGACCATGTGATGCAGAGGGATTGGGATTTCTTTAGATGTAGCATTTCTAACAGAGCTGGGTCAGACATGGCTTTGTAAGTCAAACAGAAATCGCCTCTAAATAGGTGATATGAGACAGAGAATAGCTGGAGTCTTTTGAGTCTGTCCATGTAGGACATGTGTTTAATGCCTAGGATCCTTTTTGTGAGGTACTTCTGTGGCCTCTCCAGCTGTTGCAGGTGTCTAGTGAGGTACATGCCAAATGGGGCGTTATACTCAATGATTGATCTAATGAGGGAAGAGTAGAGAGAAACAATGACCTCCTTCTTCCTGGATGCAAAACCCTTGGTAATGAGATGTGCCACATAGAAGAACTTGCTGACCACAGTGGCAATGTGGTGGTCAAAGGAGAGGTTGCTGTCAACCTGCATCCCCAGATCTCTTATAACGCCTTCAGTGTTCAGTGGGCTCCCATCGATGTGGTAATTAGTGGGTACTGATTTTTATCAAAGGGGATGATGAAGCATTTTTTGGTGATAAGCTTAAGGCCTTGGTTTTGATACCAGTCATTGGTCTCAGTAAGGCCTTTCTGTAGGATGTCAGCGTCACTTGGGGAGTTAATAATGGCTCCAAGCTTGCAGTCATCTGTGAACTTGGTCAGCCAGAGTCTCTTTGTGTTGGCCTGGACTTCTGAGAAGTAGATGCTGAACAGGAGAGGACCCAGGACCGATCCCTGTGGGACTCCACTCATGACTGGTCAGCAGTCTGACTTGGAGTCCACTACTTTCACACTGTGTGTTCTATCTGTGAGCTAATTTGCAACCCACCTAATGATATAAGGGTTGATGCCTAGTTTGGTGAGTTTATCAATAATTCTTGAGTGGAGAATGGTATCAAAGGCGTTGGCCAGATAGAGGTAGGCTGTATTCACTGCCTTACCTTCATCCACAGCCCTGGTGACTGACTCAAAGAAGTCAACCAGGTTGAACAGGCATGATCTCCCTTTCACAAAGCCAAATTGCATGGGGTCTAGAGTTTGGAGATTTCCTATATCTTTGTTAATCAGTTCCATGATGATGTGCTCCAAAGCTTTACATATCGGACTCATCAGGCTAATGAGGCAATAATTTCCAGGGTCTGTAGTCGCTCCCCCTTTATGGAGAGGGATGAGTGTAGCAGTGTGCCATTTGGTAGGGACAAAGCCTGAGGTGAGACTGTGACTGACCAGGGCACACAGATGTGGTGCCAGTTCACATTGTAGTTCATGTAGAACACAGCCAGGGATATTATCAGGTCCCATGTAAGGTGTATTCTTGGCCTTGGACAATGCAGCTTTAACCTGTGCTGCAGTACTGCTGGGTGCCTGGCATTCTTCTGGTATTGTGATTGGTCCTTTAGAGTGGGAGAGAGGGGTAAAGTTGGCACTGAATCTGTCAGCCAGTATGTTGGCAATATTTGTTGGCTCAGCATAGGAGGTATCATTGTGCAGTACCTCAGAGCAAACCTGGGTATTACCATGGAGGTTCTTGATATAGCTATATAAGGCTTTATGGTTGATTTTAATGTCTGCCACAATTCTGCCTTCATAGCTGGCTTCAGAGGATTTCATGAGGGATCTCAACATTTTGTTGAGGCTAATAAGGGAGTTTTTCCAGCCTTGGGACTTCACCTTTTTCTGCAACAGTTTCTTCCTTTTGTTCTAGAGTTTATTAATGACAGGGGACCACCAGATTGGCTTCCTTTTTTTGGAGGAGAGCATCTTGGTTCTATTGGGTATAGCTAGTTCCATGCATTTATGTACATGTTTGTACAGTGCATTGGTGTATAATTCTGCAGTCATGCAGCTATTTCCATTGGCATGGGTATTGTGAAGTTAGCCACCTCTGTTTTTAGGAGTCCAAAGTCAGCTTTGGAGAAGTTTTTCAATGTGGTTACCTTTCTGGGGGGTGTGGGTGAGATGTGGATTTCCATGGTGATTAGTTTATGGTCAGATCTAACCAGGGAGTGATTGACTATTGGTGTAGAGCAACAGTCGCCCAAGTTAGTAATAACCAGATCAAGGATGATGCTTCATCTAGTGGGAAATGAGCTGGTCCAGGGCATTGGAATTGATGAATTCCAGGAAGTGTATTTGTGCTTGAGTACTTTTCCCAGTTGATGGAGGGGTAGTTGAAGTCTCCTAGTAAGAGAATATTGGTTTGGACCTTGATAGAGTCCACGGTGCTTAGGAACATGGAGTGAGAGTCTAGGGACATGATTGGGGACCTATAGCAGATTCTGACCTGGCTCACCATCTTACCCACTGTTAGATGTACCTGAAGTATCTCAGATGCATTATGCTGGGCTACTAGGCCCATGACCGTAACCCTTTTGGAACTTATACCTGTCTAATGCACTCCTTGAAGTAACAATTTTTGAGTTGTAACTTCTTGTATTTAAAAACATAGTCCTGTAAAGTTTTAATCTGCTCATCTATAGTCCCCCGAGCAGCACCAAGGTGTTGTGCTCCTGTTCTCCATTCACTGCTCTTAGGAGGTCAGTTTCCATTGACTGCAGAAACCTGATTGGTAACAGTTCCAGATGAACCAAAAGGGCACACTTTCTCCTAAATTTAAAGCTGCATTCATTGTTTGAGCTGATGTAATAAACAAAGCATTGGAACTTTGTGACAAATCAACTGAATCAATGTTATTGTGCCAAATCCTGGGCCCGCTATTGCCCCAGGTATGACAAACAGCAGCCATTTGTTGGGATAATTGGTTAACCAATATCATAAGATTCCCAAAGGATGCCATAATTTCCTGGTAGAAGTGGTTGATATTCATAGAAGATTCACCTAACATGTCTCATTCCATAAAATCAACAAAGTAAAGCCAAACGAATTTTAAACAAAGAATATTAGGAAGAGGCAGAAGTGAATCTCCACACTTTATTAAATAGATAATTGAATGTTTTCATCCTGGTTAGCTGAACTTCTTCAGAATAAAAAACAGAAAAATTGGCACTCCTTTTATACAGCTCTAAGCATCATGTGCCCACTCAATTAAATAATTAAGACCACTCTTTAAAAAAATTAAAGTCAACTCAATATTTAAACATAATAATGTATGGTATAAAAAAACCCTTTAAATTAACTATGACCATTGCTTAACTCAGTTCCACAGAATATAGCTAAATTATTTTGAATTCATTATACACAGAGCAAATTTCATGGTACGACTTGACAATTATACTTCATGTTCAATTCCTAATAAAAAGTCTATAACAATAGTCATTTTACCCTCTCAGTAAAATAATCTGGATTTGAACCATGAGTTAACTCTGCTGTTACTCACACATTAATGCATTAACATACTGAGCCACAGAGAAAGTTGCATTACATCTTTATCTTCTTCACTTAGTACTGTCCAGAGTGTTGACAGAAGTACACTGGCTCCAGTCTCATTTGTGTTACTAAAGGCATGTTACATTTGCGTTTTTGCCTTAGGAAATGAACTGTCATTCACAACTACTAACAGATGGTGATCACTGATGTGCAATGTAAAGCTTTGTGTAAAGGATAAAACAAAAAAGGCTAAAATGTCTCAACTATGTGGTCTTCTACTTTGAAAATGCGGATATTAAGCATCTCTATTTTCACACATATATCACCCAGACTAGATTTAAATCTTAAAACCATGGCACTAACATGAAACACTGTGAAGAGTAGCAGTATGTGCCACAGGTACTTATGTGGCAGAGAAAGTGGACCACATATAAGCAAGCTTTGATATTGTCAGACTTTACATTTATGGAGGAATATAACTATTTTCTCATAGTCTGTCTTTTTCATTTTACAGTAGATGTCTCAATGAATGAGATATTTGCATCAGTTTACTTAAGAAATAATGTCACAGTAAAACATGTATGCAATGCAAGAGTGTATTCTATCCTTTCTTTTGTGAGCAGTCCTCTCTTTTGATACATTTATGAAATTATTGCATTATGATTTCCATTTATTTAGAAATTTAGTGCATTTAAAAATAGAGTGCATCCAGGCAACAATATCCCCATTACAGAAAAAACTCCTAGAATGGATATCTAACTCCCTCCCCCAGGAAAGCATAGTATTAGGATACCTTAATACTGACTGGCAAAACTATTCCAGTCATAACCCACTCTCCTATATTAACCTACATGGCCTAACCCAATTCATCACTTCCCCCACAAGAACAGACAAGAGAACCGAACAGCAATCCACTCTAAATTGGATACTTGTATCCCACCCATCACTGATATCCTTAGCAGGGTGTCTATCAGACACCCTGAGTGACCACCAAGCCACATTCTTACTCGGATCAAAATCACCACAACTGACCCAAATATCTACACACCTAATTTAGAAACAAAAAGCACTTTAACCGCTTCAACTTTATAAACAACCTAAAAATGTGTAAGTGGACCCCCTAAAAACTACCTCTTGATGAAGCTGTACTATATTTCAGTACTACCTTCTTAAACACCCTTAACCATCATGCCCCCTCCAGAACAACAAGAATTAAAACTAAATATGCCCCCAGGTTAACCCCAGATACAAAATCCCTCCTCAAAAAAAGAAACAAGGCCTGGACCAACAACCGCAATAGTAAATCCCAATTGAACAAACAAATATACGTTGAACTACGTAACAAAGCCAAGAAAATCACCAAAACAGGCAAAACATCTTACTACCAAACGTTACAGGATAAGCACAGGAACAACCCATACAAATTTTGGGCAGCAATTAACTCTATTCTGCAACCAGGTAAAACAACTACCCCAACCCCAAAAATAGATAACAACCAAGAATACATCCCCACTCAATTTAATAAATACTTTACAGAAACCATCCAGACCCTTGCAAACAACCAACCCTATGACAACATCTCCACCCCTGCAAATCCACCCCCCACCCCAACTAACAATTGCCCCAAGTTCAGCTTCCACCCAGAACCAACCCAATCCATTGAAAAATGACTCCGCAAGCTCAAACCAATGTCTCTAGCTGCAGATAAATTACCCACTGAATACCTCCACCTGGTTGCAGAAGCCATATCATACCATGTCTCCATCCTAATTAACAGATCCATCTCCGAGTGTATAGTACCCAAGCTATGGAAAATATCTCATATCATCCCTCTACATAAAGGAGGAACCTCTCTGGAACTCAATAACTACCGCCCTATAGCCACACTACCCCCTTTATCTAAAATTTTAGAGAGGGTAATACACAAGCAACTAATGAAATATCTCCTAGAAAATAATCTAATAGCAACACAATAACATGGCTTTAAACCCTTCCATAGCACCACCACTGCACTAACAGAATTCACCAACATTGTCAATACTCACAGAAACAACGGACTCCTTGTATCTGCCACCTTCCTTGACTTGTCCAAAGCATTCAATATGGTTAACCACAATAAACTCCTTCTTCCATTAGCAACTCTAAACCTTACCACCCCTGCCATCTCCTGGTTCAAAAACTACCTAGAGGGAAGGAAATAAGCTGTTATGTAGCAAAACCAAATCTACCCTCCCTACCAGTCTCCCTAGGAGTACCCCAAGACTCCATCCTGCGGCCACTTCTTTTTACACTCTTCACCAATCAGCTCCCAAACAGTATTCCTAAAGCCTCAGTAGTGCAATATGCAAATGATACCACCATAATAAGCACAGCCAAATCAATTGACACCCTTCACTCTCTAACACAAAAATGTTTTCCCTAGAAGAAACTTGGATTACAAACCAAAGGCTCATTCTGAACCCAAGTAAAACAAAGCTAGTACTCTTTAGCTCCCACAGAGCCACACCTCCCACTGATTCTTTCTTCATGTCCTCCTTTAACAAGACCACAATCACCCCCACAAATCATACCAAACTCTTAGGGGTTGAAATAGATAATCAACTTAGATTTGACCTACATATTTCTATAACCATAAAAAAGTGCATAAAAAACTTGGCCTACTGTATCGCAATAAAAAATTCCTCACTGACCACTCCAAAACTACAATAGTGAGGACTCAACTACTATCCACCCTACTTCATGCCTCCTCCATGCTTACAAATCTCCACAAATCCAACCTAAACAAATTTGATAGTTATTATAATAAGATAGCCAAATTCACTACATCTCCCATCAGAACACATCACTGTGAATGCCTAAAAAAACTCAATTGGCTAGAACTACCAATACTACTTCAACTCAATCAAGTATCACTAGCCCACAAAATAATACATAACTCTAAAAACACCCCAGCCCTACAAAATCTTTTGCAACCCTATACAACTGCCAGGCCCTTGAGGTCTAGTCCACAAAACATCCTCAAAGTAACCAAATACAACAATGAAGCTGGTAAGTCTGTCTACAGCCACTGTATAGCAAAAACCTGGAACTCCCTTCCTGCCCACATAACTGACAACAAATCCCTATCACAGTTCAAAAAACTTGTTAAAACTCACTTTTTGAATAATTGACTGTGCTCCTGTATCCCCCCTGGCTAATGTCTCATTAGAACACTTCACCTAACTTAAGTAACTCTGCTAAGCCAACCAATCATAGTACCGTATCCACTTAGGACTGTTAATCTACTGCTCATCCCATCTCTCCAGGAGTTAGGGAAAACTACCCCAGCAATGTTAAGCTTTCCATAAACAACTAAAACCAGGAGAAGACATATTGTAAATCAATTTGTTATCCTTCTCAACTAAAACCAGGTGAAGATATATAGTAAATCAATTTGTTATCCTTCTCAACTATAGCGAGCATCATCCGCTCTCTTGGAGCCTTATTCTACGTCTCTCTGCTTTTACTATGATAGTAAATCTATCACAGGAATCCTAAACTTAGGAATATCTTCTAAAATTTAATATTATATTGTAGAGAATGAATGTATCCTATCTCTTAGTTAATATGTATGCCAAAGTCTCTTCTATGGTAATTGTATGTCAAAAGTCTGTCCTTAAAACTATGTTTTGTAAAAAATTGTTCTCTTTGAGCTTTTCTCTCCGGGCCTCCACTGAAAATGGACTTGTAATGCAGTTGGACTCTCCCAGTCAACAATGTAAAATAAATAAATAGTGTTTACATGTTTAAGTTTCATGTACTAATGTGCACACAGTTTTCACTTGAACGCACATTTACCTCTTAAGCATATATTCATAAAGATGGTATGAAGGGCACCCCCTAAGTAAGTCAATGTAATCTGAGACTTCTTCTGAAAGTCTATTATTGCTGGCAAGTGTACATCAAAGTGGTAGGTGTTTTAAACAATTATTCATGCACTACTGCAAATGATTCACACTTGCAAGCCTTTAGCTAGCCCCACTTCCAAATACTCACCCTTGTATTTCAAGGATGTGTGCACAGCTTCATGTAGGTCCTCACATCATGTATTTCTACCCAACACTTCAAGCAAATTGAGTGATTCATGAATGATAATGAGCTGACACCTGCTTTACATATTTGCAGTGTACAGAGGGGTTAACCAGCACTATAAAAGCACAAACTGGGCTAAAGACCTTGTATCATAGTAGGGAAGACTGCTTGGATTCACCAACTTCAGATACTGCTGTTTGACTGTTACAATTGCATTACTTTTGGCAAACTTTACTAAAAATCATATCAAGATATATGATGTTTCTTTACAAGTAGCAGTTACACAATTATGATATTATTCTTTCAGAGAAAATTGAATGAAGTCTATACTTTGCATATTTATGTTGTTATCAAATGCGTAACAGATGTTACTGGAATGATCCTCGTCTAATGTTACATGCCTTTATAGCAACATTTATCAGAAGATGCAATCACATTTTAGAAATTATAGTAGAAGTAGT